>NC_030684.2:103908928-104108928 GCF_000004195.4 Xenopus tropicalis
ATGTATATATCAGTAATTATTGCCCTTTTGCATCTATTCTCTTGAGCCACCATTTTAAGATGGTCTTTGTGCTCCCTCAGATTACATGAAATGAAATAATGCAGCTCTAACTGTAACAGTAAGAATTGTGGAAGCAAAAGACAGAACTCTGTCCATTGATTGGCTGGTGTGGCCTAGCATGTATGTGTGCCTTGGCTTGTTTGTGTGCACACAAACGATCCCAGGAGGCAGCCCTTAATTCTTAAAATGGCAATTTTCTGTTTAGGAGTACCCAATGGCACATCCTACTAAAAAGTATATTTATATGAAAATGGTTTATTTAGAGGAAGCAGGGTTGTACATATGAGCTGGTATATGTGATATATTTTTATAGAGACCTACATTGTTTGGGGGTATAGTTTCCCTTTAATGGGGAATGAGAGGTCAATTTATATTTTTTCAAGTTTTTAATGCCTCTCTCTTTCTATATAAGGTCAGGCCACCACACATGCCATATCCTTAGGCCTATGGCATCACGCCTTATGAATGAAATGAAATGAAAAGTTATCCTGTGGTGGTGGAGTCGGTAGGGGTGGGGGGCATAAAGAGTGTGAGAAAGGAAAATACATAGGAAAAGTGGGTGGGGAAAAGCAGAATATAATCTAAATTTCAAGAGAAGGAAACTACAGAGGACAGTGGGAAGGTAGTAGAAAAAGGAAGTCTATGGGGCAGATTTACTAATCCACGAATCTGAATCCCGAAAGGGAAAAAAACGTATTGGAAACGAAAATTTTGTGACTTTTTCATCACCCTCACGATTTTTCGTATTTGTCGCGACTTTTTCGTCGCCGTCGCGACGTTATTGTATTTTGCGCGATTATTTTGTATTGCGCCATATTAAACGCCGGAAAAACCAATCCGATTTTTTCGCGTCGGCGACGAAAAAGTCGCGGAAAATATCAGAAAAAGTCGCGACGTCAACGGAAAAAGTCGCGGGACATACGAAAGAGTCGCAACGGCGACAAAAAAGTCGCAAAAATACTGATCATTATGAAAAAACGCATTCGGACCTTTCGTGGATTAGTAAATCTCCCCCTATGTGTGTGTTTTTGTGGTGTTTTTCCGCACAATATACGTTGGCCATTTTTTTCCCAGTGCAAAATACATTGAAGTCAGTGGGTGTTTTTTCCTACCATGCTGCAGAGGGAATGGGCAATTAAATCTGTAATAAGAAAATAAACAATAGGAACTAGAAAAAAGGGGTTGGCGTGTATGGGAAACCTCTGATATGGTCACTCTCCAACAGAAGGAGTGCAAAGCAGCTATTCTGCAGCTGTATTCTTCTTCATTTTTCAATTGCTTGCCAGTTAGATTGAGTATGCAGTATGCAAGCTGGAGCATTCCAGTTTCTCTGCAGAATTCTGTGCTGCAGAGAAAGGCTTCTTTAATCAGCATTCGGGTCTAAAACTACACGAATAGAGAGCTGAAGTATTTACGGCCTGAGGGAAGACTAGAATCTAAGGGCATGGCAGAAGAATAATACGTGTTAAAGGCAGCTGCAGTCATAACAAACCCTGAATACTTGTGCAGGCATGAAGTTGCTTACTCCCCATTCTCCCAGGTAGTGTCTGTATATGTTCAACCTATGTCTACTTTTTTACTAGCTGTTTAACTGTCTTCATTGACATAGTTTCTTGCTTTGATTTACTAGCCTCAATATCATCCCTAGTCACCCTTGTATGAGTTTCCCTGCTTTAAACTTTTGGGTTTTTTTTCCTCACTGGAGTATTGTATAAATTGCTAGGGCCACTTTACCATAAATTACACAAAATATTGTGTATATTGCTGGATACCCTGTGTGCATAGTTGTGACTAAAATAAGGGTTTGTAGTAACAGTTCTGTGTTACTATTTGTGCTGCATACCATTACTACACATTTTTAAATCATTGGGCGATTCTTCTTAAATCTTAATATTAAGGGGGGGACTTGAGCCCAAAAGAATCTTTGATGTTACCGTCTTTCTTTTTGATGTTTGTTATTCTGTAGAATTCTAGTAACATATTAAACCAAGGTACCTGGAAATAGATGCAACATGCAAACACAGAAAGTGACCCAAACTTTTTCATGTGAAACCTAAATAACTTAGAACTTCTTTACTATAGATTGCATTCTGTTGTCAGCTACAAATAAAACCTTTTGATAACTTATTTATAAAGTTTTCCTTTTATAACTCTTTAAAAAATGGATAATGTCTTCTTATGTTAGATTGAGTGTCTAATGTTTTCTGGAAGAAGTATGTTTTGTGAATATTTACTTTTCCTACATAAATTATTATTTTTTTTTTTGTGCAATAAAGATGCATATCAGAAACACATTTTGCTTGTTGCAGTGCTGCATGTTAATTTTGCATTGTTACATTGTGCTGCTTTTGCCAGTTGCATCTGGAGTAGAACATTTCATGCACTGAATTATCAATCCTGTTCCTTGATTAGCTGCCAAATAGGCATTTGATGTGGATGGTTTTATTGTTTTGAGTATGTATGTATGTTAGTTTGTCTATTGAGCTATACCATTCTGTTGTCAGTGTCATTGATATCAAAGGAAAGTAGATTTATTCTGCTGAAATATATACAGCATTACGACATGGTACTGCTATGTATACTCTGGCCTGAACATTTTGTTTGCAATACAAGAAACATGTTTTTTTTTTTCCACATTGACTTAGCTACATTGTTATGTTATGAGGCTATTTTAATACATATTGTTAAATATGCAGTACAATGTTTAAAGGCATGCCTTTTAACTTTTGCTGTTAGATCCAGTTGTCATGATAACTACAGTATTGCTATCTGCTTGTCGTTGGTTGCATAATAGAGGTAGCCTTATTGAGATTCAACTTTGCCTGCTACTGTTCTGCTCTTTTCCTCCTAGTCAGGCAGATGTTGGAGCATGCCCCCTAGTCCCAGCAATAACTTTTTTACTTTGCAATAATATTTGTAGGTAGTTTTAGTGCAGTACAAAATATTGTGATTATGGCGAAGGAACACTTATTTTATGGAAAAAAAATTCCATAGTTCTTTATTCCAGGATGCAGGGGTACTTGCTATACATGCACACAAGTAGCATATTTAATATTTAAGGGGGAAGTTTGACTTTTCTTGGCAACATAAATAAACATTGCAACTGGTCAGTCTTTATCTTATAATCTCTCTGTTTTGTTTGTATGACCTAGAATTTGAACTGGAATTTAGATGCTAGGACACCTGGTTGCATGCTATAACAGTAATGATCCATGCACTGAAAGTTATAAACAGGAGCTCACCTTCTTTTTGACTGTCAGTGACATTGCACATGCCCAGTGTGTCAGGACAGCCATTGAGAAGCTAAGCATTGGAAATCATCAAGCAGAAAATAAGGTTTGTCTGTTATTGAAGCTGGTGCTGTAGGGCTGGTTATTAAATACTAATTCGATGGCTCTGGTCTATGCTGCCAAGTAAATGAATTAGCCCAGAATTGTGATTAGTGATGAGCAAAATTTTTTGCCAGGTTAAACAACAAAAAAATACCCATAGATTCCATGTGCGTAACAAAGGGTTGCATGGTATGGAAAGAGGCACTGCGAAAAAAACATTCAGTGCATTTTTGTTTTTTTCCAAGATACAATGTATTTTGCATTTATTACAGAGAGTATTATGTGCTAATTGTGCTAATTGTTATTAAAATGAAATGGTGATGATAAAAACCCTTGGTCCATTTTTTTCATAACCACTTTATTGATTTGTATTGATCTTTATAGATTATTAGAACAGTTTGTGAATCATATTGATGAACTAAAGTTAATGGATGAACGAATTCAAAGGAAAGTGGAGAAATTAGAGCAGCAGTGCCAGAAAGAAGCAAAGGAATTTGCCAAGAAAGTTCAAGAACTGCAGAAGAGTAACCAGGTAACTGGGGGAGGGCAGCAGTACTGCTGTACTGGCGCTTTGGCGACAAGTCGCCACGACAATACCCACGAAGAGGTTTTCCCGATAAGGAATCTGTAAGTTTGGTTCCATATGGACTTCTGAAACTAATAGTTTCAGAAGTCCATATTGAACCAAACTTACAGATTCCTTATCTGGAAAACCCCAGGTCCTAAGCATTCTGGATAACAGATCCCTTACCTAAAATATTTTAGGGCTCTGGCACACGAGGAGATTTGTCGCCGGCGATTTTAAAAGAGCGATTTGGCGACAAGACACCAATGCTAAATCAATGGAAATCGCCAGCGTCAAAACATACAAGGCTACTTCAAATCACCTGCTGTTTCAAATCGCACACAGACCCTTTTCTGAGCGACTTGAGTAAACATGAGGGGGGGTTAACTGTTGAGTTTTCAACCGGAAAACATGGCCTTTTTCATTATTAACAGCTGCGCCAATAATTGTGGCATCCTGGTATCAAATTCTCCTAAACATTTTGACAAAAGGGGAAAAATGATGTTCCTTTGCATTTAAAATTTTAAATTTTTTTTAAAAAGTGCAAATTTTTGATAAAATTAACGTGTAAAGTTTTGTAGAATAGACAACATTAAAATATGCTTTATTTCTGCCATGTGTGCCTCATTATTAGGCTACTGGCCATACCAGTGGCTGTATAACCTTATCACAACGAAAAGGCATTTCACTGAATGCATTGGCATTTTTTTCCTTTCTCTTATTAGGCTTATTTGCAGCTTATAAATATATATTTTAAAATATTTTCCAGGTAGCGTTCCAGCATTTCCAAGAACTTGATGAACACATCAGCTATGTGGCAACTAAGGTGTGTCACCTTGGAGACCAGCTTGAGGGGGTGAACACTCCCAGGCAACGTGCTGTGGAGGCCCAGAAACTGATGACATATTTTAATGAGTTTCTAGATGGTGAACTGCGGTCCGATGTTTTTAACAACCCTGAAAAGGTAAGAGCTGTCAGCAGGGCATTAAGTGATTCCAAGCTATAAGCAGCATTGCCCTAATTACAGGCTGTTGCCATGACTTATTGTGATCACACTTGCAGCAGTTGAAAAGCTGACTCATTAATGTTTAATTGCTCACAGATGTAATTTAACAATATTACCCTGCCGAGTGCTGATAAAGCATTTATTTTATTTGTCTCATTCTGTTTTTGTGGTTGTGTGTATTTTATATAAAGCTCAGTTAATTATTTCTATTGTTAGCCCTTGGCGTTGAGCTGGCATTTAGCTTCCTTCAACACGTTCATAGAGCCTTTTTTGAGTGGGTTTGCTGGATTTATATTTCTAGAGTGCAGATAAATGTTCATCTATTTGTACTGATAATAAAAATAGAGTTTACTACTTTACTTCTTGTGTTCTGTAGCATAATGTTCTTGATTTTTTTCATTTTCCCATATCTGTAGCAGGCTGGGGGCAAATTTATTGCTTTTCAGCTGACTGAAAAAATGCTGTCTGTACCATCAGTGTGTGTTTGATTTGAATTCTTTATTTATTTTGCCAGATAAAAGAGGCAGCTGATATCATTCAGAAACTGCATTTAATTGCCCAAGAGCTTCCCTTTGACAGGTCAGGATTCTTTTTTCGTCTACTGTATTATACATTGATTTAATGTCAGATATACTATTTTTCTCAACTTCTTTATATATTTTTATACTTTTTAAAGTTAACTAATGGTGATGATAATGTGTGTTACTAAGTGCTTTCACTGCAAATAAATGTGCTGTATAGTGTAATTGGATTTCTATATAGTTTCTCCCTTAAATGAGAAGGAAAATTCAACAAATACTAATTTAACTATAACTATTTTAGATTTTAAAGGAGAAGGAAAGGTATAATAACTTGGGGTGCCAAATGTTTTGTACCCCAGTGATTATAATCCCTTAAATTATACCCTGGACTTGCTGAAAACTGCACTTTCCTGGGGTACTTCTCTTCTATATTCTCTATGGCCTCCAGAGCCATAGAGAATATGAGCAGCAGAATGAAGAGATTACTTTTTTTCTTCTAAGTCTGAATTTTAACTTTACTGCACATGGTAACCCAGACTGGACTTAGAGAAGGTCCTGACAGAAGACGAAGATGGCAATGTGGCGCTCCTAGCCTAGTGCCCTGTTTGGTCCAGTTTTCAGTGAACAGGAGCACTGGTCCAATGTCTCAGGTAAAGCTAGAACCACACAGGGCTGCTTATAAGCTTTTTCTCAGCCCACTCTGGTGTCTGTATTTAAAGAATTGCGTAGGCCTGTGTGCCGGCTGTGGCACTAGTATACAGCATTATAATCACTAGTGTGTTCCTAACATTATGGCACCCCCTAGTGACTATACCTTTCCATTTTTTCAGTAAGTATTTGTTTATGGAACTACTGTATTAAACATAACTCTCTGTTTTCATACACAAACAGAAACTTTTCATTTTTTTTTACGATAGTACTAAGGTTTTGAGGTTTTGTATAGGAAACACACTATAACTTGTATTATGTAATTTGTGTACCATGATCAAAAAGGGTTTAATTTGGTCAAAAATTGGTTTACATCTGTCTCAAATTTCTGTATTTTAATTAATGTGTACAGTACTGTGACAATAAAGATTACGTCGTTTAATTTGACTTCTGTTTCAAAATGGACATTTTGTAATGTCTACTGTTGGCTGTCCTTTGCAGGTTTGCAGAAGTAAAATCAAAGATTGCAAGTGAGTAATCTTTTAACTTTATAGTTGATTACCCTTCGCTCCAATTACAGTTTTATAAAGCTACCTTTTGTATTTGGGTTTGTTTAGGTAAATATCATGATTTGGAGCACCAGCTGATTCAAGAATTCACAAGTGCGCAGAGAAGAGGTGAAATATCTCGCATGAGAGAAGTTGCTGCTGTTTTACTTCATTTCAAGGTACAGTGTATCAGCACTGAATGACCCATGCAAGATTAAGCCATGATCACTGCCCTTGCAAATCACATTATTAAGCCAAACATCATGTGCTAACTGTGTATAAATATGTGTACTAAATGTTTGTATCTGAGCATATTTATTTTATCCATGTTTTTCAACAATGTTAGTCCCCCCCTCAGTGATCATAGCCATGTACCGTAGGTACTATTCCATTAAATGTCATGCTACCATGTCCCATTTCTCCCTGAAATAAGATACCTAGAATGTAATGAAATGTGAATACTTCTCTAACCAAAGTATGTTATTGATATAAAAAAAAGTAGAAAAAGTTTTCACTGGTCCCAAATAAGGGCTGTTATTGGCTATTTGGTAACCGCTATATGTACTGGCAGCCTGTAGGAGGCTCTGTTTGGCAGTACACCTGTTTTTTATGCAACCAAAACTTGCCTCCAAGCCAGGAATTCAAAAATGAGCACCTGCTTTGAGACCACTAGGAGCAACATCCATGGAGCTGGTGAGCTACAGGTTGGGGATCACTGCTGTATGGCATTGACTGGTTATGTTTTATGTATAAATGCACTTTGTGTCCTGTTTACTTTTTGTGGACCAAGTAGTACAACTTTCATATTCCACAAATTTAGGTAAACTTAATCTGGACTCTAACACTGTGAGCATTGGGGCATTTATTAAAGTACATGGTTATATGTTCCTTTCTCTTTTATGTTTACTACTAAAGTAACATTATAAACTGAGCTTAACATTATATACACTGGCTCACTTGAAGTTAGCTGGCAGTTTCTTTTTTTAATAATGAACTGTGTTTAAACTAGTGTTTTCACCATATATATTTATTTTCTTAGGGCTATTCTCATTGTGTCGACGTGTACATAAACCAGTGTCAAGAGGTACCTTTTTATATATCTCTTCGAGAAACTCGAAACTCTGCTTAAATGGAACAAAAATGTTAAAATCTTTTTCTGTTTTGTTTTAGGGAGCATATTTAAAATATGATATATTTGAAAACTCTGCTGTGTTGTGTCAACGCGTGAATAGAGAAGTTGGAGATATATTCAGTAATCCAGAAATTGTTTTGGCCAAGCTTATCCAAAACATTTTTGAAGTCAAGATTCAGGTATGCATTATCTTTAAGAATGCAGATTTAATTAATGGAGATACTTATAGCAAAAACAGAATACATACTAAATAGAGTCAGTTGATGCAAAAATTAGGGATGCACTGAATCCAGGATTCAGTTCTAGATTTGGCTAAGATTTTCAGCAGGATTCGGCCAAATCCACACTCTTGGCGGAACGGAATTTTTAAAATCCTGTGACTTTTTGTCATATAAACATGGAAGTTGAACATTTTTCACCGTATGCTACATGTGCAGTTCTCTTTCACCCTTTCTTATCCTAATTTGCCTATGCAAATTAGTATTTGGTTCAGTTAAATCTTTCATTTTGGTGTTCGTCCGAAAATAGTAGATTTGGTGCATCTATAGCAAAAATGTAGCATTACAAACAAGAGACTGCTGGACACTTTTTTTTTTTTTTTTTTGGCCATATCTGGTTGTTTTGCTCCAGACCAGTGATCAGTGGCCTGATACATTTCTTACATGACAAGACATTCCATCGTGACTAATATCTGTCCAAGCTTTGACCAGATATCATTTAAGAAAGCTGTAGTATTAAAATTGTTTTCAGTGAGCATGTGAGGTCCAGGTCCAGCTCATTTGCAGACACCAGGCTCTAAAATCTCAACAGTTTATAGAGCTTCTCTTAATTGGAGATGCCTTCTGCATATGCACTTAACCGAACTTTACAGTTTCTGTAGACTTGAAAGAGTACTGTAGTGCTCAGGAGCACTCTGAGCACATTTACTTATTTTTCTGTTTGGTTTTATATCCCTTTAAGCTAGGATGAGGTCGCACATGGCTCTCTCCAGATGTTGAAATATACAGGTGCTAAAGCCTGTTAGGCAGTAATAGTAGTTAAGTAAATTTTGGGGCATCCCTAGATTTGTTGCATCTCCTTGTTCTCTGTAAATTCGGGTAATGACACACTGACCAATTTCAGGCACTTTTGAGACCTTTTTTTTTTTTTTTTTTACTCCGCATTTTAAACCACCTGTTTGCATAAACTTGCAGTTGAAAGCTCCTAAAAAAATGTTGGCACAATCACTTGGTAGTAATACAAAATATTATAAAATGTAGTCTAACTGTGTGACCAGTTGCTGGCAATGCTGATAATTTGTTTTAAGTAAGCTAAGATTTTTTTCTTTTTTTGTCTCAGAGCTGTGTTAAAGAGCAGCTGGATGAATGCAGAAAATCTGATGCCGAACAATACCTTAAGAGTCTTTATGATCTGTATACAAGGTAATTCAGTTACCAGATTTCAGTTTTAAATGGTGTGTTTAAGTTTGAAGATTCCTTTTTTTTTTTTTTCTCCCTGTACATTATTCTAGAGGAAGTCTACTTAATATTGCACAGTTTTGTCCTTAATGTTTTCACTAGTTACCTTGCATATGGAAGTGTTTATCTTGCTTTTATGTCATGCATTTGAGTTCTCATGTTACTTCATTGCTTTGTCTTATTTCATTATATCTGGCCACGTGGTATTGCTTACCCATGCCACCGAATCCATGTATGTATATAGTTATATAGCATTACTTGTATATACAGTGCTGTAAATATGCTTGACATAACACAATGTTTGCTAACTCTACTTATAGAACTGCTTTCTTAAGATCCTTTCTTGTTAAAAAAAGTATCTGAAAGGAGACTGTTATATTATAATAGCAGCTTAAGACACTCCAACTGTTGTTGAACTATAGCTCATTAGATGCTGTGGGCGCTGTAGCTATACAATATCTGGATGGCTGCAGGTTTTTTTTATTCTTGCTGAGGGGGTTTGTTTTCTTGCTGAGGGGCTTATTGAAGAGTAAATCAATTATTTTAAAAATATTTAGAAGCTGATATTACATTTTTATTTTTTGATAATTTCCCTTTCATTTGTATCGGAAAAATGTAAGTAGAAACCTGCTGGATATATTTTGAAGCTTTACCTTTTTACTTGGCAAACATGCTTCACCTGCTTCTTAAGTGTATTTCAACTGTACAGATATAACCATGCTGTGTTTTAAGTGTATCTGTTTATCTTGCTGTACTTGACAATTGATCAAGGGTCACTTATTAATTTTGATTTTTTTTTCTAATACAGGACTACAGGTCTCTCAAGTAAACTGATGGAGTTCAATCTGGGAACGGACAAACAGACCTTTCTGTCAAAGTTAATAAAGTCCATTTTCATCAGCTACCTGGAGAACTACATTGATGTTGAAACTGCCTACTTGCGAAGTCGAAGTTCTGTGATTTTACAGCGTTATTATGACTCTAAGAATCACCAGAAGAGACCTATTGGAGGTGGGGGGTAAGTTTATTTGCCCTCACACCAAAATCATAAACAAAATTAGCCTCACATTGTAAACACAGCATGATGTACTAATAGAACGAATTTCCCTTCTTGTTTCACTGCATTTCAAAGCAATGTTTTACAAGCCTTCACTACCCTGACAAGAAGGAAAAGGTGCTGAGGAATGAACTTTTTTTATTATGTGGAAAGGTTACATGCTATATACCTACAATATTGTTTTGTAGGTACCATGTGGTGTGTTTCATTGCCTTGTAGAGCATTTAACCCCATTTATTAAAATGCCCATTGTTTATTCCCTATACACTTACTAGAATGGTAAGAACAAGCATTTGGTATTTTATGTGATTTGCCTTTAAAAGGAACTGTAATGCATAATGTTAAGCTTTTTACAGCCTGTAGGCACTGAATCCAGGGCCTGTATATGGAAAATTATACTGCCCTCATAGTGGAATTATTTTATGTGACAATCATGGCCACTTTGTGTTTCTCTGAAATCTTGAATATTTAGCTTTTTGCTTTGCGGATCATACAAATACAACTAACATCTTTCCTGTTTTTAAATCACACTGTAGAATTCAAGATCTAAAGGAAAGGATAAGGCAGCGTACAAACCTCCCTTTGGGACCTAGTATTGACACACACGGAGAGACATTTTTATCTCAAGAAGTTGTGGTTAACTTGCTGCAAGAAACAAAGCATGCCTTTGAGCGATGTCATAAGGTGAGTTTTTATGAATTAGAATTTTCTAGATTGTTTGGTATGATTATGTTTTAGGCTGATGGCACACAGACCTGCTACCTGTTTGCCAATAGTATTAGGAGTCCAAGGAGTCATTAAGTATGAAATTAGAAAATCCTTGTAATGAGGTAATGTGCTAAAAAGCTCTTTGACTTGAACTGGAAACATTTGACAACACCAGTACTAGCATTTTCAGCCCCAAAACACTTGCTAAATCTTAGATGATCTGAGGTGATTTTGAGCACCCTGTGTCTCAGGCCTTCAGTGTCTGAAGGAATAAAGGTCCATGGCAAAGGGCCTTTTTATTTGGGTTTCTCCCAACTATGGCATGCTATAATGCAAGAAAGGAATGTATATGCAAAAATACTTTTTTTTTCTTTTCTTGGCACTTGTATTTGTTATCCCTCAAAATTATTTGAAACCATACAAAACAGTTTGTGATAACCAATAATTCAGATTTGGTGTTTGAATCAACTGAGAGCAAAGCATTTGGTTGAATCTTAAGGGCTAAACTACATGGGAGATTGTGATCAGATTTTGTGGGTCAGATTTTATCTGACTCAGTCTTGTCGTGCAAAAGCACAATATTTTGTACTTTGTATTTTGATCCTACAAAATCTGATCCCCACAGCTGTAAAGTTCAGATCAGATAAAGTTGGCTGGTGTGTTTTGTTCATGCATCTACATCCTACAGTTCATATATTTCAGTGTAGGAATAATGTCTTTCAGACACCATCAGACCATGTAGATTACATGCAAGATTTTTTTAGCAGTCCCTTTATTTTTTTAATCCGTGCAACTACAATCAGCTTGTAGGATGCAATCTGTAGATCCGACACCATCCTAAAAAATCTCCCATGTAGTTTAGCGCTAAATTTGCCCATTTAATATGTAACAAGATATGCAAAAGTACAGTCGTTCATGCTGATGTTTGGGAGCTTGTCCTCAGCATGCTAGGAAATAAGACATTTTGTAATATGGTAAGAAAATGTAGGATTTTTAAATAAATGACCTCTCAAGCCCATATTTACTGTTCTGGTGCACAAGAATTTTACTGTATTTTTCTGTTTTTAGCTTTCAGATCCATCAGATCTCCCAAAGAACGCTTTTAGAATATTTTCCATTCTTGTGGATTATTTATGCATTGAACATATTGATTATGCACTGGAAATAGGTTTAGTAGGTAAGGTTTTATTCTCTTTTTTAGTGAGCGATTACAAAATTTTTATGCAACTTAAAGAAGGCCACTCAGTGGTAGGTATACATACCACTCATTGTTCATTTTAACCTGTACATTGCTATCATTTTATTGGTTGATTTGAATCACATACACCCCAGCCAGTGCAGTTTTCTCCTAACAGGAGCACTGGCGGGTTTTTATTCAGGTAAGCGATTACAATCATTGGGGGGTGCCTAACATTTTGGCACCCCCCAGTGATTTTAACTTTCCTTCTCCTTTAAAAAAAATTCTTCCAAATTCAAGCAAAATCATGAGCATCTGAATCTGTTAATTAATAATGTGTAAAAGACCCCATATGCATTTATATTAGGGATGTACCAAATTCGAATCCTTAAAATCAAGTGACTTTTTGTCCTTTAGAAGTTACCTTCCTGCCAGGGTTAATGTAAATCGGTAGTGGTAAAGCATGCATTGTGTTGTAGCCCGTAATTGCTTTGCAAGACAACTTCAGACTACTTATGTAGATTTTACCACTGGGGCTGTTTTCGCCCACTCTTGACAAGATAAAATGCCCATGACAAAACATTCTCTTTGCCAGTAAGTTATTTAACAATAGTTTTATATATCTGTGACATACAAACCTTACTTTCCTCTAATAATATCTTGTATAGCATGTCCTGTTATTGTTTACATCACTTATTCTGCTACCTGATATTTTTATGTATTTGTTTGAAAGGACATTATCCTCCGTAACATCCATCTCAAATACCATACTTTAAAGGGGTTGTTCACCTATAAATTAACTTTTAGTATTATGTAAAGAATGATATTCTGAGATGATTTGCAATTGGTCTTCATTTTTTATTTTATCATTTGTGAATTATTATGTTTTTAATAATTGAACAGCTGTCTGATTTGGAATTTCAGCAGCTATCTGGTTGCTAAGATCCAAATTACCCTAGCACCCAGGCAGTGGTATAAATAAGAAAATGTAAACTGAATAGGAGGGAGCCTGAACTGCATGATAGATAAAAACATTTTACAGTAACAATAAAACTGTTGCCTCATGGAGCAATAGTTTTTTAGCTGCTGGGGCCAGTAACCCCCATTGAAAAGAGTCAGAAGAAGCAGCAAATAAAAACAACTAAGAGATAAAAAAAAAATGAAGACCAAATGAAAGATGCATAGAATTGGCCATTCTATAAAATGCTGAAAGTTAACTTAAAGGTAAACACCTCTTTTTAACATGTATCCTGCAAGTAACGCCTGAGACTAGAACCGATGTTCACTGGAAGGAACAAGGTAACATTTTTGTTTTATTCCTTTCTTTCAGCAATACCATCTCCAGATTCAAAGAATGCCAATCTATATTTTTTCGATGTTGTGCATCAGGCCAATACGATTTTCCATTTATTTGATAAACAGTTCAATGATCATCTCATGCCATTAATTAGGTAAGTTTTTTTTCTAGTATGTGTTGATAAAGAGTGGCATTTCCTTCTCTCCCTTTATCGCTCTCATTACCTTTCATTCTTTAGTTAAACAGATCTTACAGTGGTTTGTACTATTTCCATAAGATGATTCTTCAACAGGGACATAGTGGGTATGCTTTAGTAATTGATAATTAGTGGGACATAGTGGGTATGCTTTAGTAATTGATAATTAGTATAGCATTATTAGCTTGGTTGAAGCAAGCCTCTTATTCTGTACCAAATACTCACATTTTATCAAACTGTTTGTTTTGTCACACATTTGTCACTTTAAGGGAAATGGAGCTATTTTCCCAGTTTTGGACCATTATATACAGTTAATTCAGGGTCGGACTGGGGGGTGCAGGGCCCACCGGGGCTGCTGCCCTAGGGGCCCTGCAGGTGCCCCTGCCAGCCGCGTCCCCCGCACCCCCTCCCGCCCTCCCGCATGGCCCCCCGCTGAGCGACCCCGCAGGGGCCCGAACCTGAGTTAATATTTTCCTATTAGAGATGTTCTCAAATTTGAGTTCTGCTCCTAAAATTTAATCTGTTTCTAGCCTAGCCAGTACTCTGCAGTTAACTTTTATATCCATATTGTAAAGAAAAGAGTCCTTCCTTATGCCAAGTTTTTGCCTTATACCAAATTTTGTCTGAACTTCCCCCAGAGTTCCCCCCAGAGTTCAGAGTTTTTGTGCCAATGGTGATAAGGAGTGCTCCCTTCCCTAAGGCTAATGCCACATAGAAAGATTAATCACCCAATAAATAAATCTCTGCTACTGCAGGTGACTAATCTCCCCAAAATACCGGTGGAAAGGCATACACATTGCTTTGTTTTTTGAAGTTGTGCGAAGTTGCCTGAAGGAGGAAACTTTGTGCAACTTCGGAAAAACTGAACGACGCGCATGCCTTTCCAGAAGCGATTCACTTTGTTGCTGGTGGAAAGGCATTTTGGAGAGATTAGCCACCCGCAGAAGCAGAGATTTATCATGGGCGACTAATCTCTCCGTGGGGCATTAGCCTAAGGTCTAGTCTTTTTTAGGCTTTGGAGATAAGAAGCAGCTTATTATATAAAGAACTGATCTGTTAACTATGTTTTAGTTATGTCTGGACAAAATGGTATTGACTGCCAGAGTTGCAGTCAATACATCTGGAGTTAAATCTCAGCTACCATTGGTGACTAACCTTCTCGAAATGCCTTCTCACTGTTAATAAAGTAAAAATGAAGTGTCATGTATGCCTTCCCACCAGCGATTCACTTTATTCCTGGTGGGCAGGCCCATATTTTTATATAGGCACTTAAGGGCCTGTGCCTAGGGCGAACAGCCCTCGGTGCCTATAGAATTGATAGATTTTTAAATAGCTGCCAGATTAGACCTGAGCAAATCCAGCGGCTGAGTTGGGCGGGGTGAGGATGCAGCGCAGTGCTTGAGGGCGAATGTGACATCACATACAGCGGAAGTTACATCAGTCGCAGTTGCGACATCACTTCTGCAACCTGGGGGGGGGGGGGTGTTTAGGTCCAGTGCCTAGGGTGGCACCAGACCTAAATACAGCCCTGCAGCTGGGAGTGCATTCGGGGAGATTAGTCGCCAGCGATAAGAGTGTTGAACCTTGAGCTGATATTTAGGATTTTTTGGCCATTGTTCAGGGAAGTAAATTGATGTGTTTTTTATATTCACTCTTATACCTTGATAACAAAAGGAGAGAATGTTGGATGGTGAAATGCAGTTTTGTGCAGGGGAGCTGCGTATTTATATCTAAATTGGCAGCAGTATAGACCTTGGACACCAGAGGGCAGTCCTAGAAAAATTTGTGGCCATTCTGTTAGCTGTGCAAATAATAAGGGGATTGGGGCAATGCTCTCTGTCGCCCTCTCCAGTTCATTTTGAGGACCCTTTCCATTTATGGCTTCTTTGATCTTGCTGCGCAGAATCTTAACATTTCACATGAGGCACAACACTTACCAAAAAAGAACTTGGAAATATAAAGAGAGAGAGACCAAGTAGATATAGGCATTACCTTTGCCACATCTATAGAGCACATTCCAAAAGCAGAACCACTTAACCAAATCAAATTCTTTAGCAAAGTTACAAAGTTCTTTTTTCCAAGTTCTTTTGCAAAGCTACAGCACAACCACATTAAGGTACTCGTGGTTGATTTGTAGGGTTTGTAAATGCCAGTGAAATTATATTGTTTGCATGTTTTTATAATAGTCTGCTGTTTTTCTTGTTTCTTCTATACCCAGTTCATCCCCAAAACTTACTGAGTGTCTTCAAAAGAAAAAAGAAATAATAGAACAGATGGAGGTGAAACTAGATACTGGAATTGACAGGTAATACATATCTATTTCTTAAGGTATCGTCAGTATTGTAGAAATATGTCTTATCAATATCACACTGCTTCCCGAAAGAGATCTCCTTAAAACATTTAATATGGTGTCAGCATCGGTCATTTTTGGAAGAGATTTGAATCAATTAACTTTTTTGTTTAGAAGCCATAAATTATGTTTAAACCATGTAAAGGCTACACGGTGAATCTTCATTTTAAACCCCAAAAACATATTTTTGCCCAATAAGACAAAACATAATTTTAAGCAACTTTGCAGTATGAATTTTTATTAAATGTTTTTAGTGCTCTAAAAGTTATTTGTAAATGTAATTGCTGTTGAAAGCTGCATTTGCTGAACTCCTGGTTGTTTCTTTTTAAACAATGTTGCAAATGTCAGTCTCCTCCAGCAAGGCAGGTCTGTCAGTCTGCTGCTTTGTGTTACATTGTTTTAAATGCCAGAGCCACCAGGGCTGAGAATAGAAAAGGAGAGACGAACACTGCTTTTATTAGCAATTATATATACAAAAAACTGCAAAAACTATTACAAATTTTTCATCAGAATTATGTTTATATTTTATTTGGCAAACATTTTTTGAGTTGACTTGTCCTTTTACAAACTCCTCTCTATCAGCTCATTTCATTCATCTGACCAGGACAGACCTAATCTTTCATCATTAAATGTTATGGTTCAATTAACATAGGAAATGAGGGGTGCATACAGCAAATTTGACAAGACTGCAACCAGGACTCCCTGGATATATAACCTGTTCCTTTAAAGCTGGTGTGACCTGCTTGATATAACTAAACACATCTACTTACATAGCGACCACTGTAATGTCTAGGAATAGTATTCTCCTGCCTGTGTATATACCTGTGCTTGACTTGACGCCAATCCAATGCCATTATATCAGACACTGTTTTGTACTTTGTTGTTTTGTGTTGTTGTAAAAACCAAAACCAACAATGTTCAGTTTAACTGCTCTGGCTCAATCTCATCCTTCATTTTATATTGCCAGAAATGTTCTGTTTAGTTTCACTGCTGACCCATATAGCATCATATATTTACTAGATGCATTATAGGTGATTGTGTTATTTATTTTTAGAACAATAAATTGCATGGTTGGCCAAATGAAACAAATACTGGCAGCAGAGCAAAAAAAGACAGATTTCAAACCAGAAGATGAAAATAATGTATTAATCCAATACACTACAGTAAGTAAACTGAAGGTTTAGAAAGATTTTGCTCTATTTACTTTGTTTATAATCTGTTAGAATAGTGGCTTCTCATAATACTTACTTTTCCTAAATTAGGCATGTGTGAAAGTTTGCCTTTATGTCCGAAAGCAAGTAGAGAAGATAAGGAACTCAATGGATGGAAAGAATGTGGACACAGTGCTTATGGAGCTGGGTGTGCGCTTCCATCGTCTCATTTATGAGCATCTCCAGCAATTTTCGTACAGCTCAATGGGAGGAATGCTTGCAATTTGTGATGTTGCAGAATATAGAAGATGTGCCAAGGACTTTAAGGTTTGTAAGTTAGGCCCTGGCCTCCACACTGTCTGCTCCTTTAAGTGTATTTGAAAGAATATCTATTACAAGTTATACAGAATTCCTGATTATTCACCTTACCCTTACATTTAATCACATCACTTCTTTGGGCCCCCCCCCTGGCTGGGGCAGCCCCAGTTTGGGTTCTACTGACTCAACTGTATTTGTACAATATTGAATTAAGAGTAACTAAACTGAAAGGTCAGTTTGACTGTAAAAATTGGAGCTCTGCTCAGTTGTGCTGTGGTTAACATGAACTAATCCTGGGCTGTGAAGGGAATATTTGCTATTTAGTGAGATTTCTAAATAATGTATGCCAAGCAATGGCAAGGTTAAAAGAAAATCACAAATTATTTTGCCATTTCAGGAACTAATTAAGAAAACCATAATCCATTCTACTATTAATCATTTTTAAACCATTTAAATATTAATGATGTAGCTCCTTTATTTTGTCACTGAATTGCTAAAAAGGGATGAGTCTCACATGTAAAATACTTTTTAAATGAAATATTTAAGGGGAAGATGATACTTATTGCATTCTAACTTTTTTTCAGATTCCACTTGTATTGCAACTTTTTGACACTCTTCACTCGCTCTGCAACCTCCTGGTGGTGGCCCCTGACAATTTGAAGCAAGTTTGCTCAGGGGAACAGCTTGCCAACCTAGACAAGAATATCCTACATTCCTTTGTGCAGCTGCGAGCTGACTACAGACCTGCGCGCCTTGCCAGACACTTCAGCTGAACATTTTACTGGCAGGGCATCTGTGTGGTAGATCAGTGCCAGCCCAGGACTTTGAGAACGCACAGGGAGTTTATCCGTAGTACATAGAGGTTGCTTGGCAGTGACTGAGGGGCAAAACAGTGATTGCCACATTCATAGTATCTATTATGCTTCCAGTTTCACTGTTGGCAAAGTGGGGAGGAGCATCATATATTTTATTTTAAATATGGACGCAAAAATCTTTGTCTCCTTTGTTTTGCAACGGCATTTCTTTTTGTACTGGAAACATAACTTACTACAGTGGAGGTTCTCCATATAGGCCGTGTGATTATGTGTTTAAACAATATAGTGGCAGTGCTGCTTTTATATGATGGACAAGCAAAGGTTATTTTTAATGCACTGTGTTAAAGATGGCATTGTCTGGGTTTAGAGATCTAGTTATGTAGGCCAACTACCTTTATCTTTTTCTTTCTGTGGTCTTGTGAGCCTGGACACCCAGGCTGCTACTTAATATTATAACTACTACCATAACAATTCCTTTTGAAATATTTACATATTATTGTTTTTATTTGACATCCTCTGATGCTTTATTTGTGAATTGTGCTTAGATTTGAACACCCTTTCAGGCTGCAACAATATTATGCCAGAATTGTTTTCCTTATGCAGTATCATCTTATGATCCCAAAAATCTCTAATTTATTTGTACAGATCTTTAACCAGAATTAGAACCATTCTTTTGATATAAATCCTTGCATTGCACATAATATGGCAGTGGAGACCCAAAAGTCTTGTCTATAATTGTGACTCAGTATTGTCCAGATTATACATGTTTACGGACAGCCTTGTGTCTCTTGCACATAGTAAAACACAACTGATTTGTATTTTAAAATGTATATAAAATAAACATGTTTTAGGAATAATAAAATGTGTCTCTAGATTTTCTTGACATTTTAACCAGGCAATGGGATCCTCTAAATGTTTTAAACAGACTGCACCTCAAAAGCATTGTTCCCATTTGAATGAAATTTTAGTATCATTTTGAGACAATTTGCATTTATTGCATTTGGTCTTAATTTTGGTTTTTATTTGCATTTTTTGAGTTATTTAGCTTTTTCTCAGCACTTTAATGCTGTTTTTTAATAAGACAAAAAAAAAAAAAAAAAAATATATATATATATATATATATATATATATATATATATATAGCAAGAACAAACGGAGCACACCCTATTGAAATTCAAATGCCCAGGGTGCTGGCTAAAAAATATAAAGCAAGAAAAAAGAGCTGCACTCACCAGGACTTGGCAAAAATATAGTAAGTTTATTTAAGCAAAAAGATCCAACGTTTCGAGCACCAACTGTGCTCTTCCTCAGGGTTTTTTTTCCCTGAGGAAGAGCACAGTTGGTGCTCGAAACGTTGGATCTTTTTGCTTAAATAAACTTACTATATTTTTGCCAAGTCCTGGTGAGTGCAGCTCTTTTTTCTTGCTATATATATATATATATATATATATATATAATTAGAAAGAATATGCCGCATATATTGAGATATATTGACCTGTAGGAACAGGTCAAAGCAGGCACTCACGTATAATGAAGTAATAATTTGCCTGGGTGCAGTATAAAGTGAGCATACAAAATTAGAAAGAATATGCCGCACACACAGGTCTTAGATTATTACTTCAATATATATATATATACAAACTACATTTATGTCTGGTCTGGTATATTTGGGATAATTATTAACCTATTGTTTCTCCTATTCAAAGTAACTAGATTAGTTGTGGCCAGACTTGGCTGTTTTACTTTTGACTGCTATTCCCATATCTGGAGCATGGGAGCATTTTTAGTAATGCAGGTGCCAGGGAGCTGTTAAGTTGTTACCTGTCCATTGTTTTGCTGATCGGAAAGGAAAGGGGGGTAACGCTCTAACTTGCAGCACAGCAGTAAAGAGAGACTAACGTTTATCAGAGCATAAGACACATGGCTGAGGGCACCTGGGAAACTAAAAACTTGTCTAGCCCCTTGTCAGATTTCAAAAGTAAATTTAAAAAAAATCAGTTTGTTCTTTTGGAAAACAGATTTCAATGCAGAATTCTGCTGGGTGAGGGTGCTACAAGAGGCAAGTAATAAGGTCAGGTCACTGATTTGATAGATGCTGTGAAAAAAAGCCCTGCACTTCTCTTGAATCTAGGTGCCATAAAAACAAATTACATGTTCATACATCTTCAAAAGATGGCCTTTATAATCCCTTTATTTACAGCCATTAAACTGCTATACTCCAACCCCAGAGCAACATTAAACTACCCAAAAAATATAAGTGCTAAATCCCAATCCACAATGGCAGCAGGCAAGGCTTTTATACAGTGGTGTGAAAAACTATTTGCCCCCTTCCTGATTTCTTATTCTTTTGCATGTTTGTCACACAAAATGTTTCTGATCATCAAACACATTTAACTATTAGTCAAAGATAACACAAGTAAACACAAAATGCAGTTTTTAAATGAGGGTTTTTATTATTTAGGGAGAAAAAAAATCCAAACCCACATGGCCCTGTGTGAAAAAGTAATTGCCCCCTGAACCTAATAACTGGTTGGGCCACCCTTAGCAGCAATAACTGCAATCAAGCGTTGGCGATAACTTGCAACGAGTCTTTTACAGCGCTCTGGAGGAATTTTGGCCCACTCATCTTTGCAGAATTGTTGTAATTCAGCTTTATTTGAGGGTTTTCTAGCATGAACCGCCTTTTTAAGGTCATGCCACAACATCTCAATAGGATTCAGGTCAGGACTTTGACTAGGCCACTCCAAAGTCTTCATTTTGTTTTTCTTCAGCCATTCAGAGGTGGATTTGCTGGTGTGTTTTGGGTCATTGTCCTGCTGCAGCACCCAAGATCGCTTCAGCTTGAGTTGACGAACAGATGGCCGGACATTCTCCTTCAGGATTTTTTGGTAGACAGTAGAATTCATGGTTCCATCTATCACAGCAAGCCTTCCAGGTCCTGAAGCAGCAAAACAACCCCAGACCATCACACTACCACCACCATATTTTACTGTTGGTATGATGTTCTTTTTCTGAAATGCTGTGTTACTTTTACGCCAGATGTAACGGGACACGCACCTTCCAAAAAGTTCAACTTTTGTCTCGTCGGTCCACAAGGTATTTTCCCAAAAGTCTTGGCAATCATTGAGATGTTTTTTAGCAAAATTGAGACGAGCCATATTGTTCTTTTTGCTTAAAAGTGGTTTGCGCCTTGGAAATCTGCCATGCAGGCCGTTTTTGCCCAGTCTCTTTCTTATGGTGGAGTCGTGAACACTGACCTTAATTGAGGCAAGTGAGGCCTGCAGTTCTTTAGATGTTGTCCTGGGGTCTTTTGTGGCCTCTCGGATGAGTTGTCTCTGCGCTCTTGGGGTAATTTTGGTCGGCCGGCCACTGCTGGGAAGGTTCACCACTGTTCCATGTTTTTGCCATTTGTGGATAATGGCTCTCACTGTGGTTCGCTGGAGTGCCAAAGCTTTAGAAATGGCTTTATAACCTTTACCAGACTGACAGATCTCAATTACTTTTGTTCTGATTTGTTCCTGAATTTCTTTGGATCTTGGCATGATGTCTAGCTTTTGAGGTGCTTTTGGTCTACTTCTCTGTGTCAGGTAGCTCCTATTTAAGTGATTTCTTGATTGAAACAGGTGTGGCAGTAATCAGGCCTGGGGGTGACTACAGAAATTGATATTGAAATTGAAAATTGAAATTGATAAACCACAGTTAAGTTATTTTTTAACAAGGGGGGCAATCACTTTTTCACACAGGGCCATGTAGATTTGGAGTTTTTTTTCTCCCTTAATAACGTAAACCTTCATTTAAAAACTGCATTTTGTGTTCAATTATGTTATCTTTGACTAATAGTTAACGGTTTTTGATGAGCAGAAACATTTAAGTGTGACAAACATGCAAAAGAATAAGAAATCAGGAAGGGGGCAAATAGTTTTTCACACCACTGTATGTATTAAGTGTTGAACCCTTAGCCTCTGCCATTAGAACCCACAGAGATACTGTAAATCCTAAAAATCAGATTAGGAGTTTGCGTTTTTGCTCTTTTCAGGTGATATATTTATGATACTATAGATATGACACATATATGTATTTATGACACTTAGAAACCCCATGAGATATCTGCAAGATCTGCTTTCTTCATTGACAATATAGTGCGCATTCAGGATATAAACTGAGAGTTATAAACATTGAGGCCCAATTTCTCCCTCAAATGTTAGAATGCTAAGAGCAGTAGCACTGGCTGGCAAAATGCAAGGCCTCGTGGTACCAAATATACAAATGTGTTGTGAGGTAGGCTATCTTCAACAATGGCCTCATTGAACAGCTTGCTCTTTAAAGGCAAAAGCCTAACCCCAAACAATGTAGGTCTCTATAAAAATATATCACATAAACAAGCTCATATGTAAAATCCTGCTTTGTCTAAATAAACCATTTTTATAAAAAATATACTTTTTTTAGTAGTATGTGCTATTGGGTACTCCTAAATGGAAAATTGCCATTTTAAGAATTAAGGGTCACCCCCTGGGATCATAGGATTCACAGTGCACACAAACAAGCCAAGGCACACATACATGCTAGGCCCCATCAGCCAATTAATGGGCAAAGTTCTGCCTTTTGCTCCCACACTACTAACTGTTACAGTTCACTATCACTAAATGGTGGATCAAGGGAAAGGATGTAAAAGGGCAATATTTGCCGATATATATATTCCAGGTCACTTAACATAATATAAACTATCTGTTGGTTATGTATTCATTCTGGGGGTATAGTTTTCCTTTAATACCAATAAAAACAACCTAGAAATGTAAGCTTTGTCTATTTAATAAATATTCCCCTTGTCACATACCTCTGGGCCTAACCCACCATAATATTTCACCTATCTCCTTTACTGCAACTGATTAAAAGTTTTACATTTTGCTTTGTTGTAAACCCTAATAAATGAAGAGGATTAGGGTAATCTTAATTTTCATTCCTTTTTGGGTTGTGCTGACTGCACAAAAATAATTTTCAAAATGACAAAGTCTTAGTCAAGTGACTTGTGAAGGTTGCTTGTTTTACTTTCTGATCCTCCGAGTCTATTGCTGCATGAATACGGAACATATCACTTATAGGGGCAAACAAATCCACGGGAGAGACATTCACTTTGAAGGCATTGGGTTTCAAGGTAGATGGCAATGATGCATTACAAATATTATATAATTATTTGCACTAATATTTGAGCAGGTGGAATGGATTAGTGCACAGTCAACACCACATCGCTGATAACATGCATTTTTCTGAATTAATATGTGCTGTGCAACATGTATAAATATTGTCAATAATTCGTTTTTTCCAAAGATAGTAGTGTTTGTATTTCTCTGCTTTGCCGAAGGCACGTTAAATGGAAACCTTGGACGAGCTATCTTGGCTCTTCTGTTGTAAAATCATAAGAAATCATTCATTTCACATCTGAATGGAGTAAACAGCCTAATAGTTTGTTATTTGGTAGCAATTAAAATTGTATTCTGTGTCCTACAAAGCGTGTTATTTTCTCAAATGCTTTTGAAGTCATACTTTACACATTAGCAGTTACAAGCCGAGTTTTAAAGGGAAAATAATAGGTAAAGATTATATGGAAGGTACTAGAGTTGTACTTGATATTAATTTATAGTAAATCAGTTAGTGAGATATGTATGTAATGATTTTATATTATAATGCACAAGAGCGATGAATATCCTATAAAATATATCCTTATAAATAGTGATTGGGGATGTTATCAATTATAAGCGGTGCTCAGTGATGTCATTTGTATCACATGACTTATGTTCTATAAAAGTTAATGTACTCCTCTTGTTTGTAAAATATAAGGATATTAGAAGTCACGTCGGAGTGTCATGACCTGTATAACAGCACTCGGCCTTCCGCCTTGTGTCTTTATATGGTCATGGAACTCCTTTACAGTAAGTGGTACATTAATCACTATAACTGTTACATAGGTGACAAAAAATGCCCTTGATTATGTATAATGAGAAAAATTCACAAAAGTTGATTCTGTTTATTTTCACAGTGTTTTAAGAAGCCAAATCAAAAGATAAATATTTCTTATCAAATTGAATCTGTCCCAGAATTGTTTAGAATCCTGTAAAAAAAACAAACAAACAACAAAAAACTTAGTTATCCTTTGTTATATAGCTCTAACAAGTCAAACAGTGCTTTACAACAATGTGGGCAGGGCTGTTGCTCAGATGTTAATTATTCCACTTGCATTAGTGTGTTTTTTATGGTTAAATCCAGTCAATCACATTTTTCATTTTTATATTTTTTAATAAATAAGCATAAGATTCGAGTTTAGTAATATTTAAAGTTTATTCAAATTAAAAAATAAATTCTAAAATGCACAAATTTGAAAATTGATTAATAAGCTTTCCCATGTAAGAGTTTTGTTTGTTCTTCCATGTGTGTCTCCTCCAGGTACTCCAGCCTTTCCCTTTCCCAAAACATTACAGGAAGTTTAACTGGTTCCTGATGAAATTCATCCTAGTATGTTGGGTGAATGTGAAACTAGATTGTAAGCTCCTTTGGGCAGTGAATGATCAACACTCTGAACCATCTGAAGTGCCACAGATCTTAGATTTCTAGGTGCCAGTGTGGATCACCAGTGACCCTGGCTTTATTTATTCAAGTTTTCTATAAGGCTGAAATGTTCAAATGATAATGCCATCTTTTTCAGCCAAAGAAGGCAATAATAATCCTTGTTCCTTTTTCTTCTTTCTTTTTCTACTCCAAAAACATATTTTCCTAACATCATCCTCCATAATTCAACCTCATAATAAAATATTTGACTTGACAAGAATCCAATTAGCTCTAGAAAACAAACTTACTTTGGTCAGAAAGGAAGAATGGCTATGAAACGAAATCCAGACCTGCATTGTTTTCAGAATTACTTGAGAGATCACAGGAGCTGAGGGAAAACTGTAAGATAGATCCAATGATTAGTTTGTTGACATTGTGCACAATTAGGTAAAGATAGTCATACACAGTAAGATTTGCTCATTTGGCGAGGACGCCCAATGAGCGAATGTTGCCCCCAATATGCTCACCTTGAGTGGGTGATATTGTGCCCTAGGGCTAAACAATCACATTACAATGAAGAGGATACAAAAAATAGGAGCAGGGGCCGCATCAATAAGCCAATGAGGTCCTTGATTTGACAAAAAAAATCAAGCCTGCCCAATCCACGTCTGGCCGATATTTAGGCAGATATCAGTTGGGGAGGCCTGTTGGAGGCCCCCATACACAGGCAGATAAGGTGCTGAATCAGTCTCAATGATCCAAATAGGCATCTTAAATCTGCCCGTTTATGACTTATTAAAGATTGTCCTTGTTTCTAATAAGAGCAAAAAAATTAGTATGTTTGACATTTGATCTCTTGGTTATTAGATTTACCCCAGAAATCCACCAGTTTGGGGCCTGCTGCTTAGCTGGTCAACCAAGTAATTAGTCTTCTCTTAAAGATATGGATTTGACCCAGAAGTCTCTGGTTGCTCATTTTTCCTTGGATCTGCCTATTAATTAACATTTTTTGTTTTTTTTAAAAATCTTGCTTTTCTTGTTTACCTGAAGAAGATAAAATAAAAAATAATCTAAGAATCTAATTTAGGATTAGGCACTGGAGCAACTCAGCTCAGTTAATGCAAAACTATGAGCAGCATGGAGTATTTTCTCAAAGGTTTGACTCATAATCCCCTTGAACCATTTTATAACTGGTAATCCTTTATCCCTTTCCACAGGTTTGGCTATAGTGGGATTACAGGGTCTAGACACTTGTTCATCAGGATACACTGCTCACACTCAGGGGGGATCCTATGCTTCACAGTGCTTTTCCATTTTAAGACTCACAAAAGTTAGCAGCATTCAAGCCCTAAAAGATAAGAACATTTAATGCCAACATCTTGCCTAGTAAGTAAGAATCCTGTACCAAAGCCTTCACCAGTGCTGAAAGAGAGTGAAGCTGCCTATATCCCGCCAGCTCATCCTCATGAAGAACGGGGGAAGAAACCTGTCCTGTCAGGGACCTTGTAGTGACTGGCCTGTGTTCCTTCTACTTGAGTTATCTGTGAGGCAAGGTAACAATGTACTCAAGTGCCCAGTGATTGCCCTTCTTATGGTGTCCCAGACTACTACTAATAGGGGAACTATTACAAACGTTTAATTCAGTCTTTATCATGCAGAAATAAGACCTTTCTATACATAATCATTTAAAAATTCTGTACAGTTTCTGAAATAATCAAGTTTATCTCTCATAATCTAGCTCTTGGATGTACAATTTTTGATTGACAGATCTTATATATCTTTTGTGGGGGGGCTTCCTTTTCTTGAAGATGTATTAGACCTCACTCAAATAACTGATTCCACAATAAAATCTAACAAAATAACTGACTTTGGCACAGATCCTGCAAGCAGAGAGACAGGATTTCTGGTAATTTTAAAAAAGGGAGCTCTAAAACATATTCTTGGCAAAAGAAGCCCCCCCTAAAATACATCTTGTATCTAACTGTCATTCAAAGTCAGTCTCCCAACTCCTGTGTGAATAGAGAATGAAGAGAGACAGATGATTAGATGGGAAGAGTAAAAAGTAACTTGATTATTTCAGAAATGGGTCAGAATTATTCAGGATTATATTTAGAAAATATCTTATTTCAGAATGATGAAGCTTATATTAAATTTTTCATTTTTGCAATGGTTCCGCCTTTAAAAAAGCCCTACTGTAACCACATGGTACATGCAGTTGCCATCTTTATTAGCGTATACATCCGTTCCCTCTGCTTGTCCTTTCTGCACAAGCAAAGCTTGTGCAAATGTAGCGAGGAAGTGGTGAGCTAATTTGGCACACTAGTTGTTCCTAGGCAAGGAGAATCTAAGCTTCCATATTGGATTAGTGGTGAAGAGAGGCGGGCCTTCTCTGGTCAGCGATCCACGGGTTTGCTGTCATCTTTAGTCCCATAAGGGCCGGGTTCTTTTGTCTATATACAATCTTTGCTTTATTGTAACCATGTAAAAATACAGGGATTCTTGGTAAAGGAACGGGACTCTATGTTTTGGGATTAACTTAACTTGTTATTGTTCTCTGACTGTCCTTGTAACAGGAGTGGGCAGAGTGTGCTTAACAAATTGGTTGATTTATCAACTTTTGATTTCCAGTTATATTGCAGCAAAAACTTCAAACACAAATTTTTCACATTTATTAAGGGCAAAAAACTTGAAAACTCAAATATAAAAACCTACAAGCTGCTAAGTTCATGTAGAAGTCAATGGGGATCGTATAAGCAAAACTCAAGCCATTTGAGTTTTCTAGATTCATTTGAAAATGATGGGTAGATTGTGATTTTACTATGTTTTTGTTTTTTCATGTTTTTACACGATTGCGACACATTTGTTTCTAGATCATTATTGATTATATGTAATCAGAATTAAAGTAATATGTACAGTATGTAGTTATAAGCTAGAGCCCTTTCCAAAACAGTGGATATGATAGGGAATAATATACAGTATATTGAAATATACAGATATTAACAGGATCTTAAGAGTTCTAAGACCAAAAACAGGTATCAGACTGCAGGCTAAACGTTGTTATACAGGTAATGATTTTCTCTTATTATATTTTGATTAATAGGGTGCACATTATTTCTTATAATGCAGAAATAACACACCAGTGACATCACTGCAATGGTAAAGATTAATTATGTCTGAGTTGGGATCAAGTACAAAGAACTGTTTTATTATTACAGAAAAAAAATTATTTGCTTAAAATGTAGTGCATGGGAGATGGCCTTCCTGTAATTCGGAGCTTTCTGGATAATGGGTATCAGATCCCATACCTGTATTTTATGTGTTAGTCAAGGCCAGTCTATCAGTGTAGTAGATTAGAAATAAGAATCAGATCAACCTGATAATATAACCTGCTTAATCCAATAAGAAACAGCAATATTAAGAATCATACATTTGTTTTGTATATATTTATTTGTTTTCCTCTTAAAGTATTGTGCCCAAAGGCGCCCAATCCAGGTAGGCAGGAGACCTAAGTGTGCATGTTGTGTGTAGGTAAATATGTTTCCTGTATCCTAGCTATTAGTCAGGAAGGCAGATACAACAACAATGGCTTTGTGTTCTTGTGGCAGAGTGCATTGACTTGAACACTTTCTTCCTGTAACAGAAAACAAAACTGGCTTTATCTTATACAAAAAGTATGATTAACTGGCAGTGTGTCATTATGAAGAGATTTATTACGGCATACACACTTCTCGCTGTCCTCGTAACTACTTACATTCCTTTTCTACATTCCCTGAGAAATGATTAGACCAATAATACAAAACAGGGGCAGACTATTCCTGCGGTTCGGCTTTCGCAAGTCAGAAACAGATTCTTCATAATAATATTTCTATAATATCTTGTGCATTAATCCCATAATTACAACTGGTCACCACCATAATCCAGCACCGCGACTGCAAACAATATAAAGGGCATAGCTAGACGACATGCAATATAAAATAGCACTACAATTGAATAGCATGGTGTAAGTTCAGAACCAAAAAGAATCACGCAGGTGTCACTTGTTCAAGTTCCCCTTATAATAAAGGGACGCGTATGATGGCTAAGTGTTCTTAAAATGGCTGGAATAGAATATGATTTAACTGACTTTTTGTGTGGTTTCAATGAAGAATCTAAGAGCGCTTGTGTTCCCTCTTGTCACCTGAAGTGTGTTCTACCAAAGTCACAGCACTAGCCTCTTACACTTCCATAGCCCCTTCATTTACTTTGTTTGGTGCTAGCAAATAGTGCTATAACCCTTTCCTGGTAATATCTTCCAAGGCAGGACTTCACTGCAGCATAAAGAGGGGACCTGCCTGTTGCCGATCAGGCTAACCTGGGCACGCTCCATGGAATCTGGGGCAGAGAACGAGAAACCTGGGACCTACAGACTAAAAATAAACATTGCTAGAAATGCTCTATGTATACAATGAACTTGGGGAGCTACTGGGGGCATCTTCTGAGGCACATATTTTGCTGCTAAAGGCCTGGGGTTGCCTTGGCCTTGTGTAAAAGCCTAAAACATGTAATATTAATATCCTTTTTTATTAAATTGCATGGTACCTCCAACCTCCACCTAATGTTTTTCAAGGCAGAGGGTCCAACTAGGAAATAAACTACCGATACACAGATATAAAGTGATAAGAAAGAGAAAACCCTAACGGGCATCTAATGCATGCAGAACAATACCTGCTCATGGTGACATGGGCTCAACTGGGCTAGCAAATAACAGACTTCCTCAGTGACTTAAACAGTCTCTTAAAGTGAAACTATACCCCCAATTGGCCTATCCTGAGCCACCTTTTCGTAATGATCTGTGGGCTCCCTCAGAGATCACATGACCAATAATGCAGCTCTAACTGTAACAGGAAGAAGTGTGGTAGTAAATGACAGAACGCTGTCCATTAATTGGTTGATGGGGCCTAGCATGTATGTGTGCCTTGGCTTGTTTGTGTGCACTGTAAATCCTATGATCCCAGGGGGCGGCCCTTAGTACTTAAAATGGCAATTTTCTGTTTAGGATTATCCAATAGCACATACTACTAAAAAGTATATTTTTATGAAAATGGTTTATTTAGATGAAGCAGGGTTTTACATATGGGCTGTTTTATGCAATATACTTTTATAGAGACCTACATTGTTTTGGGTGAGAGTTTTTCTTTTAAAGTCCCCACTGTAGGCTGTGGATGATGCTGATGTCATTAGTGGGTTGGAGCTCCAAGCAGGAGGGGGGCAGCCCAGGGAGACAGTTGTATGGCCACCAGTAATGAGGGTGAGTTCCCTTTTACACCCTACTTTCCCGTGATGCTGAAATAAAAAGGAAGCAGTGTTATATAATGTAGCATACTTTAGAATTATTTTTTCTTCTTGCTTAGGGTGTCATTTTAATGTCATTTAATGACATTTAATGTCAATTTAATTAAACATTTAAAAGGTCATCTTAGTTAATATGCCTTGACATTTAATCCTAGTCTAACTGACCCCTAAGTCTGTGCTGTAACGTAACAGTTTGCATTTTTATTTCCAGAGGTTATGTTTATTGAGTTACATACATAGGCGGCCAAGGCAAAACACATCATCAGTAGTAGATAACCATCATGTCATCAGTACAGCAGGCTGCAATAAAAGCAGAGAGGGCATAGTACACCAGTAACAATGGCATTCTGCACTTCTGATGGCTTTATAAATGAGCCACAAGGGGGGATCTGGCAAGGCAATTTAAAGGAAGTGCTGGTCAACTTTCCATTATACTGTAATTAATTTTAATTAAATTCCTGCAATTAATAGCAGTATCTGCCTGACCCTTTCTGTTCGCTGCACCAATGTGTCTGACTGCACGAGAATGCACGTTAAAATGCCCCTTTTGTGTCTTAAAGGGGCAGGTCAATTAATGTTGTTATAAATTGCTGCGTGGACACTCATGCTGCACAAAACTTATAATTGAGGAAAATGGGAAATAGCTCAAGTTGTTTCAAATCTAAGCCTGTGTGCATTTTGTTATTTCCCTAAGGCATGTGACAGTTTACCATTCTGAGGGCAGTTTGATGGAAGTAAGCGAATCAAGGCCATTGCCTGTGCTTGGACCTGTCTCGCAGAGTGAAGGGTAGAACTCAGCGTCCTGTTTATAAAGCTGCCAAACAATGCACAGTCACTGGTGGGATTCAGCACAAAGAGTAAAATAAAAGGGGAAACAATTATTTCGGGACAAATAAATATCAGCTCAGCTGCAGATTTTATGGACAGAAAGGAGAAAGGCTACTTGAGGAATGCAAAATGCATTTCCCTTTTTCTCACATGGAGGGGGTTGTATTGCTAAGAATATGAGTAAAGTTACTGCCAGTTTTCTAGTACTCATGTTTAAAAAGAAACTATGGAAACCAGAAGTAGGATTATTAATTAAGTTTAAATTTGGAATGCTTCTGCCAGGGGTGCTTGTATGAATTCAATAATGCTACCTGTTGGGTTGTAATTTACTGGGCTGCTTGTAACTTATTAGAATGCCAAACAGTTCCTAAATTAACACATTGTTTCTAATAATCGTATTAAAATTTCTTGCTAGCCTTGAGATTGGACTTAGCATGCTAAATAGCGAGGCTTACAGAACCAGGGCAGGCTCCATTGCGTGTTTGTCTCTTGCGAGGGAACATGAGACAGTGTGAATGTCTGATGACCTGACGCTCTCCCAGGGGCACTTGTATTGCAGTGCTCTGACTTGTTGCCTGGATGGCAGCCACACCGGCTCAGCACTGACCTTTCATTCTTTAGTTTGACTCGCAGTGGATTTCACTGCCTTTCATGGTAAAGTAAGTGTTAATTCATTTCAGCCTACCCTGCAGGTATGTACTCACAGGAGCCAACATGAACTCTGAACACATATTTATTTGGCTCATTTAATAACACTGGGCAATTCTGCACCTGGGCAGTAACCCATGGCAACCATTCAGTTATAATACCACTCTACCCATCTTCCTTCATTGAATGCAAAAAAAACTAGGTGAATCAGTTTAAGCTGAAAATATTAAAAATGAACACCCCATAATATATATTTATCACTGGTGCTACTCAATCAACCAACCTCTTTAAAAGGGTTGTTCACCTTTAAGTTAAAATTTAATATGTTATAGAATGGCCAATTCTAAGCAAACTTTCAATTAGTCTTTATTGTTTATTGACTTTTTCCAACTTTCAAATAAGGGTCAGTGATCCCAGCAGCCAAAAAACTATTGCTCCATGAGACTACATTTTGTATTGTATTGTAATATTTTTCTGTTTAGGTCCTCTTCTGTTCAAATACCAGTCTCTCATTCAAACCACTGTATGGTTGCTAAGGTAACTTGGACTCTAGCAACCAGAATCCCTATTGCTTATAGCCATCTGTTTTAAAGGGGAACTCCAGCTTCCTAACACAAATTTGTTTGCCCCACACAACACAGAAACCCCTGATATACCTATCACTGTAATCTTCAAACGTATGAATAAATTCAGATACAAAGCAGTTCTTCTCTTTCTGCATCATTTGAAATCCTGGCAGGGGAGAAGGGGCTGAAACATTGATTTTACAAATTGTAACGACTGCTCCACAGCTTACAGACAGCATGCAGGAACTACATAACTCACAATGCATTGTGCTATGATGTTCCTTTTCTTATTGACATCACGTGTGCAGGGAATTGTGGGATATGGAGGATGCAGGCTGGAGGCAGGCTGAGGACAGTCGACTACAGTTAAATATTTTTTGAGTCTCAATATAGTCAGCCAGATCAGCAGGAGAACAGGGGGCTTATGGAACTGTTCCAATTAATATTATTATATTAAAAATCATGAAAAGGCTGCATATTTTTTAATTGATGTATATTGCAAAGTTGCTTGAAATTCTGTTTAATTTTCAAAAAGTTGTGTTTGGGTGAGTTCCCCTTTAGGTTAACTATTTAATATATCCTTTCACCCTTTGGTATTAGTATGTGTCTGGATACTGTTTTTTAATGTTGTGACCATGTTTTGATCATGTTATAATGTTGTGATCATACCATGAAAAAATCAGAGATTTGCTGCTTACTGTTCCTTCTGTAGGGTTGATTCTTGGAGCCTTTAATGTAAACAAAGTCTGCTGGAAGTTTTTGGGTTAACTACAGCCACACCCAATATTTTAAATCTGTACATACATTCAATACATTGTCCATTGTTTAAGTAAGCGTTATGAGAATTTTAACCCCTCAGTCTCTCTCTGTTTCTCAACACCCAAGATTTTCACAACAAAGTGTGCCATTTGCGGATTCCGAGCACTGGGAAGCAGATGGCACAGATGCATTACTCTGTGATGGTAGAAGGGAGGCAGTCTTGTTTCAAATAAATCTCTTTCTGGGCACTAATCCAAAATGCCCAGTAGGCAGGAGCTAAAAGGAAGTGCTTGGTTTTAGGTTTTTAAACTATATCCCTTAATCCTGGGTGATGACTGACAATCGTGATTTAAAGTACAAGTTACCCCTCTGTAATCCAGCAAGTTTGATGTTATTTGTGTGTTTAGCAGAGGCTGCATTCAACTAAGAGTAAATGGGAGCCTGTGTGATTGATGCTACATTTCATAGCCGGGCAGCCTATTTACAGATTACCGACTGCTCTGTATCCATCTTCCCTTTCCTTGTAGTTTTAAGATCCACTTCCAGCAGCCAAATGTACAATTAAAATGCTTTTTGTCGTTAACAAGGGAAGTAGAATGCATTCAATGCAATTTAAATCACGGTGCATTCAAGTGCTATTCAATATTATGTTAATCCCGAATTTATAAACCTTTACAGCCCTCTCCATTTACAGTCTCTTGTGCTTAAAACATTAAAAGGCAGAAGTATGTTGACTAATGTAACGAGAGGCCGGGGCATGATATTTTAGCAAAACAACGGATATTTACTGTAAAGTAGAAAAATCTTAATCTTCCAAATGACTAATGGAGAACAACAATTATCCTGCTGGGGGGTGCAGAGGTTGTGGCACTGTGTGAGTGGGGGTCCTCAAATGGCACTTGCAAGGTTATTTATGTACCATTCTTATACCGCAATAAAATAATGAACCATAGCATTTAGATTCATTTTTTACATTTTTTTTAAAATTTGTTATCATGGCAAAAACTGAACGACAAAGTGTTTAAAATATGTTAACAGGCAACCGCTCTATTTGTCTGCTTTCATGGGAGCAGCTGCCTTTATGAGTAGGAATAACCAAATTTGCTTTTATTTAATTTGCATTCATTTGAATCACATGTTCCACATTGGCTCAGGTCATACTGAGTCAAATCAATGCCAATTGCCAATATTTAAATTGAACAGAAATTGAGATGAACTAATTCAATCATATAGGATCTATACAGTATATGACAAAGCAGAGGGTGCTGGGTAACATTGTCTTTACACAGACATTATAACTGAAATGAATTCTTCTTGTGTAAAAGATCTGGTTACAAGGCTAGGAGCTATTTTCCATGTTTAGATTGTAAGCTCTACGGGGCAGGGACCTCCATCCTCTTGTCTCTTTGACTCTTAACTTATTGCAACGTTACCTTGTATTTATTTGTATTTATTGTTATACTTTGTATTTATCTATTATTATTTTGATAACCCCCTCTTTGTATTAATGTATTCTACTATACAGCGCTGCGTACATAAGTAGCGCTTTATAAATAAAGATATATATACATACATACATACATATCTTTTTATCTCTTGTAACGCATGCCATTTTACAGAGGGCTCTAGGGGGCCCTTGCACTAGTAATTTTCCCATTGCACTATAGTTTTACTTAAGTTCATATCATAACACATATAATATTTTTTTCTTGATCTCTTCTATTTTTTGTAGCTCATTAAAGATTTTACAAATACAGTATGCACCTAGGAATGTATAACAGTGTAAACACCCAAATACTTGTTATTACACCTACATTTAACAATGGGCACATGTGTATTTTTTTTTTATTATTTGCAAAGGAGGGCTATTCTCATGGTTATTTTGGTAGCCCACAATGGAAAATTATTCAATACAATTCCAGAGATTATTTGTTGATGAATTAGTCTGGATGGATCTGACCAGGTTTGAGCGTCTGGATCGGTGGAGCTCAGGAAGAGCTCTTTCTAAACTTCTAAGATTTAATAGCCATGGTTAATCAGGGCAATAAAAAGTATTTCCTTTTATACTTTATTTGTTCATATGTGTTTTAACTGAACATATCAAAAATGTTATAATTATTATTAATATCCTGTGTATAGCACTGGCATATTACACAGCACATTACAAAAATCTTTACCATTTACATTAGTCCCTGCCACAGGGACATCCCCAAATGCCGGAGGCACATACATGCTATCAGATTGTCCATACCATCACTTACTGTAATATGCACATCTGCCACTGCATTCATCAACTCATGGGATAGGCCATAACATGTCAGAAAGAAAATTCATCAAGTATTTTTGAACCATAATATATATATATATTATATATATACACATATATAGTTCACAATACAGTTCACAATATTTGTATAAAAAAAAACCAAAAAACTAATGACATTACATACAGTGATTGCTTACAAGAGATATCTTCCTTATTAATCAATTGAATTTCTTAATTATACAATATTAGTATGTATATTTACCCTTCCTTTTATTTAAATGCCTTGTGTCAAAGAAACTTGCCATTACATTATATGTTTGTTTGTGTGTGTGTTTATATAAGCACTGTGGTCTTGCCCACCTTTTATTTATGTAGCTTCTATTTCTACACCCTTATGCGTTGTACCTTGATAGCCTAGAACACTCTGAAAACAATGGAAGATTTTTTTTGTTTTTCACAAGAGGCTATGCACACAGGAAAATCATGGCTGTACACTGATCACACCTACACCTGATGTCACAGAACTCAGCTTTATATCAGCGTCACCCTTTCATTTTGCCAAGTCTGTAGAATAATTTTCCTGTTGATGATGAGGCAAAATCTGCTTGGAATCTTCACCTCCTCAATAGATAGGCTTGTAAATTTTTCAGAGACTTGGCAAATAATGGTCTGCAGAGTGTGATCCAGAGGTAACATGTCCTACTTTTATTTGGTCATGAATTTCAGTTGTCCTGCAGCTCTTCGTTGTACAGAATCCCCTAAATGAAATCTGTTCAGACAAGCATTCCCACATAAAACCCATCATGATAACATTTGCTCGCTGCCTTGGATTCAGTTGCCAAACTTGCTTGGCTTGGAGATGTTGTTGTTTTGCAAAGGATTAAGTTTGGCACAGGAAAACATTTTTACTAAATCCAGAGGAAAAAAAGAAGCATTTCAACAAATATGAAAAAAAAAATACATAAATTGTTCTGCATCATGAATGAAACTTGTAACAGTTGTACAAACCGCAATTACATTATGGAAAAAGTCTTACTGTACCTCTTCACAACAGATATTTGTTTAAATGACACTACTCTAAATGCTCCTGGACGGCTTCCACAACAGCCCATCTTAAAGAGGATTACGACAATAAAGTCTGAAGGAATGAGAGAGCCGTGCCATAAGAAGGGATTGTTTCTTGTTACGGGGACTTTTAAAAACACATGGAAACATTAATCTCTTTCTTAGTTTATTAAAGGGCACTGGGGCACAATTTGCAGTTAACAACATAGCCCCAAAGATTTGGCTCATTCTAAACCATGTGTTTTTGCAGCACTGTTTACATACTATCATTTGTAATCAAATGATATTTTTCATGTCATTTATCTCTTAATTGCAGAGAAGCAAAAGAATCATGTGGTAAGGAAGGCATAATATCTGGGCAGCTGCCACATGTAGTTTTATTGCACATCAAATGGTTTATATTATGGTGATACCATTTTATAATTTTATTGATCTTTCTCTTAATTACATTAAAGGTAATTCTTTAGTACTTTCTACCCACCATAAACATAGGCAGTACAGTATTCTTTAATGTGTTGGCTATTCCCAAAAGTTTGCCTTTTGCAAAACAAAAACAGCATGGGGTCACCCACCATTTTGCAACGGTTACTAGGCCAGTTTTAAAGGAAAACTATACCCCCGGAATGTATACTTAAACAACAGATAGTTTATATCAAATTATGTGGCCTATTTCAGAATCTTACCAAAACATTCATGCCTTTATTACAAACACATTGCACAAAAAAATCGGAAATTTTGGTCCTCATTAGGACCTTTAATGAAGGCCGAAACACTGGATTTTTTGTACATTTTGTGCAATGTAAGTACATTGCACAAAAAATCCAATGTTTCGGTCCTTATTAAAGGTCCTAATGAGGACCAAAATTTCAGATTTTTTTGTGCAATGTGTTTGTAATAAAGGCATGAATGTTTTGGTAAGATTCTGAAATAGGCCACATAATTTGATATAAACTGTCAGAATATTTTAATGAAAATAGTTTATATTGATGAAGCAAATTTTTAGATATGAGCTGTTTTAGGCTATAACCACAATCTGTGGGACTGGTATACATTTTTTAATTGTGCTTTCATAAAGACTTTTTTCTATTTGTAATTATTGGGAGTGCAGAATATGTTTGTGTTGGATTAATACTAAATGGATACTGGGTCTTTTTCTGTGCTCTAGTGCCAGTTTAGCACTTTTACTCCTCAGCCTTACAGATATTTAGTCATTCCTTGCTATGTGGCTTTCCAGCAAATGTTTTTTTCTGAAATCTACGGCGGAGTCTGACATCATAGGAAATTCCAGAATGTAGGTGTGTTAGGAGCAATTGTATTCCTTACACACCTTCTTACTTGTCATTTCCATTGTACCCTGCTTCTGGAAAGGAGATTACATAATCATCCATGTAGTGTATGTAAATTCATTAACTTTATGATGCTACTGCCATGGCAATGAAGGAGCTCAGTTGCTCTTTGGGCAACAAATTACAGAGGTTATGTAGTGGGCAGCAAAGGGCTTCAGTGAGGAGTGCTAAGTGGGTCTGAATGTGCCAGGTGAATGTGGAGCTGGGCCTAGACTGTGACTGAGGGCTCTGATTAATATATATCATCAGGGAATGTAAACATTTCTGAAAAACAAAGTGGGAATTTATTAATCCTAGTGTCATGCTATATCTTTGACCTAAAGTAAAAAGTTGGGGATCTGAGAGTGACAACTGGAAGAATTGCTTAGAAATATTTAATTAAAAGTTACTGTATATGCATTGGGTTCAAAGGATCTATTGTGACTCACAAATGTTTGTGCGCACCCCCACTGTGACACACTAAAGTCCTCCTCCTTCAAATGCAAATGATAACCTCATATGTGATGCCATGATTTCTAAATTGGTTAGTGATGAGATTTGTATCACATGACTGTTGTTACTTGTGTATTATAAAAGAAAAATTGTACTATACTGTCATGGAACTCATTGGTGACTTCTAATATCCTTATATTTGTATTGTAAAAAATGAGAATATTGTGTTGGATTCTTTTGCTGCCCTCATTGATGCAGCTGACTATAAAAACATCCTATTTATAAGTGCTGATATTTTTTTCTGTAAAGATTTTGCTGTTGTGCAGAGAGACTCATCTACATGTTTGCTATCTGTGATATGCATCTGATGGAACTTTCGTGAAATCTATACCAAAGTCTAGAAGAGTGCCCCCTAGTGGTCATTATCTTCAGAACTGTTTAAAATAACCTTCTGGTTAACATAATAGTTCTTTTTTAACTGCCTTTCTGCTTAGGACCTGGAATAGGCCTGGGAGCATAAAATGGGCTGTAAAAGTGGATATTGCATGTTTTTTTTTACTAATGCACCAGAGTAGTAAGCAGAGAGGCCTATGTTAAAACATAGTTTAACTTCCCCTTATTGTAAAGACTTGTAAAATTAGTGTGTCAGAATGATGAAGAAAAAAACATACAGGCACATTCCATTATAAAACACATGCTTTTGGTTGCATATGTTGGGACCTACATTTGATGGTACTTAGTATAAATACCCACTTCCTTATAAATGGAGATTTTGTTTTCATTACACAGAAAAAGTCCCAACTGAGTAATGGATTCCTTATATTAAATCAGTAGGGCTTGTTTACTAATATAATTGCAAGACTGCACCAGTGCATAATACATTTCCATTAATCAAACTGCAATGCATTGATTCAGTAGTGTTAGTAAGAGAGCCCATAGTGTTGCTTTGCTACCACCACTGCACTCTAATTAGGCATTAAATAAACAGACACGTTAAAAAAACAAATACAATTCCTTCAAACAATATACAAATATACTGTCATGTGTATATATTTGTGCTGTAAAAAAGAACCTATTTTCTCCTTTTTAAAGCTGAAACCTTAAATTTATAGTCATGTATTAGTTATTGGCTCTAGTGTGTTCACCTATAATTCATATTTTGTTTGGATAAGGTTTATAAAATACATAAGCATTAACTGGCCCACAAAGTCATTTCACTCACTTCGGGTTGCTAATAGAGTCCTGCCCATTTTTGAAAACCAGGGCAGCTGTTTTAACCTAGACAGCTAGGTTTTCAGGATGGCTGTCTGGTTCAAAACTTCCTACTCTGGTTCTCCAAACTGGGCAGGACTCTATTGGGCTGACACGGCGATCGGCAGTTGGCAACCCTACACTCACAGCTACATGTATCTTTGTATATAAACTTTGGTGTGAGGTGCAGAGCACAGCTTCAGTAGACGCAAGGCAGCCCTGTCCTTACCACCTTCCATAGGGCACAGGAGGTACAGAGCTCCATTGCAGCCCGCACCTGCTGGCAATCCCTGACTTTTGTAACTTGCCAGTTAGAGAGTGGGAAGGGGGATGCCTGTGTGGCTTCCATGCCCATCATGCATACAGTACAGCTAAATCTAAGCAGTGCTGTATCTATTCTGGAGAGCAGAGACCCACAGCAATTCTTCTATCTACAGAGCAGGGAGTGAAAAAAACATGGTAAATGCACCCTGCAGCTTGCACAGTAAATAACCCCTCACAATTTAAATGAATAATAGCAAAGGCAGACTGTGTGAACATTATATGCTCATACTGTGGATATTTTTAATTGTGATGTTATACAGCTTTGTGCTAAATATTTGTAGTACTGGCTCTCTTATGTAACCTAGGAACATGTAACATGGCTTTCATAAAACAAATGCATAAATATTTAACCATATTATAATAACAAGAAAATAGGAAGATACTGTTTCTTTAAGAGAATTTGGCAAACTGTTAAACATGACTGGCTTTAAGCTAGCAGAAACTTAGTAGTCTCCACTTGGAATCCAAGAGCTCCATAAGCTGTGTGAACTAAAGGCCTTTTCGCTGTAGTATGGAGAAGTTTTCCTGTCATCCCTGTCCTATTAATTTAAGCACAAACTGTAATTAGATGTAAGTGGTGCTGTTCCCACAGAAATGAATGACAGCATCTGGAGAGAGGCAACCGTTCCAAGCACTTTTGGCTACCAACGCACCACAAGTTAGCAGTATGGAACAAGGGCGTCTGTCCAGACTTCTGTCGGCCTAATTTTATATCTTAGGATGCACGATTCTAAATCCAATATTTCTAAAGCCTTGCTGAGATGGGTGAACAGCAGAGCACATTCCAGACTTTCATGCTGGCGTCTCCTTCTGAGAAGCCCAAATTTTTATGTCCCCATGTAGTTTACATGTAACAGTTGAGTCACCTGGGCTCAATATGGACACAAAACAATAATTATCAAGCGTGACAGTATCTGGGCACTTGCTTTGTATGAATGAACAAGTCATGGCAGGAAGCATTAGTATTAAAGGCTACTTTATATTCAAGAATGCTCTTCACGTCACAAATTTTTTGTTTATAAAAGATTTCTGTTTTATTCATTTAAAGAAGTTAAATTACATCCTTAATTTTTCTCTTATACAGAGGAAAAACATACCAATATTGGGGCAAGATTTATCAGAGACTCACAACCACAGCTTGGTAGAACCCAAACTCTGTGATACTGACCCAGGTATGACTGAAGCAATAAATACCGTAAGTATACATTTTGTTCAGAGCATGACATTTTTTTTATTGTGGTTTTACCAATAAATAACATATAATACATTTCTCAGATTTTACACCATTTTTTTCTGGTCCCCTAAAAAACATAAAATGCTGTATATTGATTTTTCTTGCTTTCATGAGTCTTTGTATTTCCAGTAAAAAAACTGTATCATATTTTTACATTCTGTTTCTTTCCCAAGTGTGCAGAGACACAGTGCATGTAGTTATATAAATGTAAATCTGGGTTCCAAGAAAATGAATATTTTTAGAAATAATTACATAAATTACAAATACGTGGGTTTTAGGAGTGCCAGGCAGTGAATTCTGAGGCATATTGTCTTTATGACAGACACATGGCAAGCATGGTATGTATGGCAGTATCATCATCATTAACAAAACAGGAGTATCCAACCGGTAGACTTTTTCACTAATACTGTAGACTATAAGGGGTCATATACTAAGACTCTAGGAATAAGTACAAGAGCAATAAAGGGCATAAGAGCAGCATTGGCAGGTAATGTAATGGGTAGAAGGTAAGAAGGGGATCACTACAGTAGATACATTTCTGCTCCTTTGTTGGGGTTCAGTAAACCCAGTAGGATTATTTTGCTACCAATATGGAGTCATGCATTACAGAAAAAACTAAATAAAATAAAACAAATGTGGGCTCTATAGGGGGAATTCATGTTTCCAGAGATCCCATACCTGTATAACACAATGTCATTTAGGACAACTTATAGTAAACATTAATATCTTCTCTATGTTTTCTATTTCATGCAAATAAATATTTATTTACTTTGTAATTATGAAGCCCAAATATTTGTGGCCAATGTCTCTTGAATTATTCCCCTTTAAAAAAAATGCTCAGATGTAACCAGCTCTTAATGCTTGAATGCATACTTAAAAAGTAATTATGTGTAGTATTGTGTGTGATATATTCTGGGGTTTTGTCTGCAGTAAATGTTTTTCTTTATACTTTATGTTCTCTGTTGTTTCCTGGCCAGTCGGCATTCGCTGTACGATAGCAGAATCCAATGTTCTTTCCAGGTTCTAGAACACGGCCAGCAGCACAGCTGGTTTTGGTCACAGCAAGGAAAGCAGCAGTAGCAGCCACCATTTGTCTCCTCCAGCCTGTGGCACTGTTGATATTTTGGCAGAATACAGCAGCAGGGCAGGATGCCATACAGGCATGGCAACAACAGCCTTTATTTTTACTTCCTTTTGAATATTTAACAAGTGCTGTTCTTGTTTTGCTCAGGGAGGAACACTGGAAACAATAAAAGGTTGAAATCATAAAAATATATATATTCTGCAACTTTCATTTTGATTACAGAGTACAAAGCAGGGAATTGATGCAAACCCAATATCACAAAGCCCTAACCTATCTAGGTTTCCATTTTTCTGTTTGGCTTACAGGGAAACCATAAATCAGTAGATGCTGGAACTTTTGAGTTCATGCCCCCAACCTTTGGCTTAGCTCAAAACATGGTTAAAAATATAGGAAAACATTGGAGTATCACAAATTGGACAGTAAATTAACTCTCACCATAAATCTCAAACTGGGATTTTGGGTGTATCTAGAAGAGCTAGGCATTCTCCCCAGATCTCACCCTAACTGACCTTTAAGCTAAGCCATCCCCACCACAGCTCCATGCCTACATGTGCATGAGGTATACAGTTGAATCGCAGCATAACCAGGTAAGCACCCCTTTCCATAAATTGTTGTGATGCTTTGGTAGTTAAAAAATAAAGCAGTGCATGCTGGTCTTAAATCTGTGGGGCTTATTTATTATGCTGTGTAAAACGAATATCGCTGAAAATTCGGTTTAAAAAGTTGTGTAAATTAAATGGCAAATTTATTGAGGTGTTTCAATTTACAGTGCCCAAACACTGGATTTCATGCCACTTCAGACCCTGCATAATCCATTAAAGTCAATGGGGAAAATTCAAGAGGCAACTAAGTTTCCGCCGAAGATGCCCTACAAAAAATGGCACAAAAAGCTGTGAATGACGAAAGACATATTTTCCCATAGCATTTTTAATTGACTGTATGGAGTTACGCTTGCTTTGTATGCGGAGGTACACAGTTGAAAATCAGTACAAAGCTTGATAAGTATGTTTTTTATGCGCAATGCCTGGTGATGTATGGCAAATTTGGTTGCTGTTTTTTACACTGTATAATAAATAGGCCCCTAAATGTAGAATTGTTTTTCACAGCCTGTGCCCTGGGTCTCTTGGTACCCAGCCAGGGGCGTATTTATATTAAGGCACCCGAGGGCCAGTGCCTATATTTTCTTGAGGCTGTGGCAACAACCCTTCCCACCACCTAATATCCTCTTGTGTCTCTTTCTTACTTTACTTTTCCCTTACAAGCCCAGATTTGTTGGAAAGCCACAAAGGCCGGGCCTACGGCTGCACAATTCTAGGGGTGGCATGCTGCCAGTGCATCTATTCTTGTTTCTGATTATCTGTGCACACAGGAAATTTAGCTTCTTAAATCTCCTGTGTGCAATGTCACCAGCACTATGGGACCAAAGAAAGAACATTCGCAAACCTGCAGGGGGCGAACAGAAAAAGGGGAGAGGGAGTAGAAGAAGGGGTGGGTGCATCGCATGAGGGGGACATGGCCTTGGGGCACCCCATTGAGAACTGCTCCCTTATATACTCCCCATGGACACCTATAAATGTTAAAATGTCATGGTCAGAGTTAGCATCGCTGCTGCAAAACACATGGAAAATAGGATATTGTTACTGTAAACACAACAAAAATGAAACGTGTTTGTTTGCTCAATCGGATTTCATTTAATGCCCCAATGGCTGTGACGTTTACCAAAGGAACACCAAGAGAGGCTCTCTCTGTAATCCACAATGCTGAAACATCTCTTCTTTTTATCCTTTGGTTACTGTAATTACAAGTAATTTTGTAAAGGATTTTCAATTTTTAAGAAAGCACACTTTTGTACTTGATCCAGCTAAAGGGATTTTCTTACATTACTACATATAAAGACCATCTTTAAACTTCTAATGTATTTCTTATTCATTAGTACGTATGCCTGTAGGGTACATTCGGAAATGGGTTAAAGTTACAAAGTTATTCTTATAAAAGCTCATGGTAATTTGGAGTATCAGGAGGATTTATTAATTTTGAAAATCTTAAAAGAGCAAAAGCTAAAATGAGATTGGATTAAGTATATTCTTGCACACAGTTATTCTAAACACCCTTAAGGAGCACAGACTCACTTACACAAGATATTATGCAAATAGGAATATATCTCTAAGTGCCTCATAGGCTTGCTGATGTAATATTTTACATGGTTAGTTAAACACATCAAGAAAAAGGTTTGACCTTGTTACAGTATAGTGAAAAAGGTATTTATTTTCAAAGCGTGTCGCCCCCCCCCTTCTTTTTTTTCTCTATGGAATAGCGGAATATATCAATGGTGTGGGCAAGTAATTTTGCAAACGAATCTCAGTCACAAATGCTTCAGTCAGAAACACAGCTTGCCACAATAGCAAAGCTTCTATGGAGACCAAAGATTCCCTTTATAATTTATCTTTATCAGAGTGTTGCCCTTGCTGCATGGAAGGATTATCACAATCGCCAGACGTTGCTCGTGGAACAAGATGCTTTTCATGAGTTCAGGCAACGGGAGAAGAAAAGAGACCCGGGGCCTCATTCACAAAGCTGAGATAATTGAGTAGTAAGTATGCTAAGGATAAATATTTTGCTTTCACAGTTATGCCTGCTGGGGTTTTGGTGGATGACTCCTCAAAGAAAATTCTTAAAGGGATAGCACAGTCTAAATGCAAAAATGTCTTGTATCACAAATACACACTGCCAAATATATAAAATTATATTCATTAGTACTTAAGGTATATACAATTCCTTTGCAATTGTTGCTTTATGTTGTGGCTTCCTATTCTGAAAGTTGTTGCCAGTCTCCTTAAGGTAATATTAATACAAGTCATTATTAAGTCAATATTTAATTTGCCCATAACATTACAAGTTCAAAACACATTCAAGGAATTTAATTCATATTTTAGAATGTTACAAAATGCCATTGCCATGGAAGCGTTATATGGAAGCTATAATTTTTATTAAAGATCCCTAATACTGATTGGGATATTGCATATGGGTAAAGGTTTATGGTATAGCTACCCAAAAATGAATATATTAAAGTAAATATGTGAAGCCTTTAATACTAACATGGAAGCTGGCATATCTGCAGCAGAGCATGTTGCACTCCTCCTTCCTGGGCCAACACCAGTAGCCTAGACATTTTGAAATATCTAATGTCTTGTTAGCACAATACAAGATGTTTCCCTTTAGGGGAATAACTAAAGTGTAATACCCAAATTAAGGCACATACATTTTAATTGTCAGCTATATCGCCAGCTCTTATTTTACAAGAGCTATATTTTAGAGTAAAACTATTACGGCTTTTTCTTTATTTCTCTGACTGCTCGTGTAACTACTAAATGACTTCTGTCTCAGCTTTTTTATCAATTGTTGATTGTTTATCAAATGTGGCGATGCCTGGTGACGCCACACACATGGCATATGGGCGTGTTTAGATCTGATGCCTAGGGCAACAAATCAGCCTAAAGGTCCCCATATATGAGCTGATTCTAGCTGCCGATATCAGTCCCTTAGACCGATTCGGCAGCTAATTGGCCCGTGTATAGGCATTACCGACGGGCCTGCCCGACCGATATCTGGCCTGAAATTGCCCAGATCTCGATCAGGCAGGTTAAAAAATCTAGTCGGATTGGGGACCGCATCGGCTTGTTGATGCGGTCCCCGCACCGACTTTGCCTATACCCATCGTTATAATTCGATCGTTTGGCCCCAGGGCCAAATTATCAAATTAGCCTGGATTCTCCTGATATCGCCACTCATAGGTGGGGGATATTGGGAGAAGATCCGCTTGCTTGGCGACATCGCCAAGCGAGCGGATCTGAAAGTGTATGGGCACCTTAAGAGTGAAGACACACAGAGCTACTAGTAGCAGCTATTTGTAACGACTACAGAAATAAACAATGCTGATCATTTATTGTCTTTACTTGTGTTTTACCAGTATCTCAGTATTGTCTATGGCAGGGTATTTTCTGGTGTTTCAGTATTTAGTAGGTGTGACAAGTAGCTGCTCTGTGTGTCTTCACCCTAACATTGTGCCAGACATGCACATAATATGCATTTCAGTTTGAAAACAATAAATGAATTGCAGATTTTATTTATGTCATAGTCATTATCATAGTATTTTTATTGTCAAATAATATGTGTTTAAAGTTCTGTCAGTGTTTCATTCAAGGAAATCTTATTTGATGCACGTATTTTGATATTCTAATTTCCTGCAAAATTATCCTAACAATATTTGCCATGAGTTTACAGCATTAGCGTAATTTTGATTTATAGTGGCAATAGAGTTTCCTCATCACAGAATCTGGAATTAAATTAACTTTCTTACAAGAGGCATAACCTGTATTATTAAATTAGCCACAGATGTATGATTAAAATTTCTCACTCCACACGACAACTTTATATGCAGTTTTATAAGATCACAATATGTAAGAAAACTAAGCTAGCCTGTTGTGTAAGCAACATGATTAGGCTTTAGTTTTAAGCACTTTGGTTGTGGTGAAACTTTGAATACTTTGATCTGAAATGTAGTGTAATGCGGGAACAATCATGAGCTTATCTCAGCCTACTGCTGTGCAGGAACATTTATGTTCTATATATGGTGTATAGTGTACGGGTAGTGATCTTACTGGAAAACGAAGGCAACTGAGGAATTGTGTGTGTCAGTAAACAAGAGTTATCAGAGGTCACCAAACCAGCCAGAAAACCTTGTATGTGGAGTAATAATACAGTTAGCCTGAATTTGTTCTCTAGACTACGATTCATGCTGGAGAGAGATACAGACACTGTAGGAAATATTGTATATTATGTAAGAAATGATCATTTCAAATAGCGGTGATGCGTGAATACAATCTTTTCCCATCTTACAAGGTAGAAAGTATTTCAATTACCTGCATTAATGTTTTTATGAGTTTGAGTTCTGTCTGGAGGAGTTCTGTCCATATTAGCTAATCGGGATGTTAAGAGTGACACTTATGAAATCAATAAATAACAGAAGAGATATAAAGCTGATATGTTTATAAACATAACTAGACAACAAAAGCAACTCTCAAAACATTATGGTTCCTTCTTAAGGAAATAATGATACAGCAGTGGTGCTATGGCTCTTTATTTAATGTAATGCAAAAGCAGGCCATGTAAAAGAATGTAAGTGCACGAAAAACACATGGGTGGATTGTGCAGAAGAAAGCCATATATGCCACATATTAATTGGGATTAAAGCAACTGAACACAAGGTATCCCTTAGTTGAGAAGGGTCATACTGGTGAGGCATAGAGTTTGAAAGTAGTCTCCATTGATGTTAAGGTTATCTAAACTGATACAGGGAATTCAGATTGCTTCTTTTACAGCAGGAAATGTCTATTCTTTTAAATTATCCATAGTGACACAGTGGTACTCGTTTCTCATTCTAAGGCTTCATTATCTCATTCTCCTATGAAAAGTCCTCCTGTTGGACATTTAATGTTTTAAAATAAACCACAAGATAAATAGACATTGTGCCTGTGAGTTGCATTTCTCTGATCTGTTAGGAAGGGGTTTATTATTCGATGAAAAATATGTTGGCACATTTTACATTTCATGTTTTAACCTTACAATTCTTACTTCTACAAGAACATGTGCCCTGACACTGAGCTGTTATAAGGCACTTGCTACTGTGTCTCCCTAATTTAGGGATTCATTTGAAAACAAGAAAATGTGATGTCTGCAAGTGCCATTGATCCATGTGCTACTGTATGTCACCACTAATAGTACCCAATAAGATTTTGGTTATATTACTCCAGTTGATTGCTGGGCATCCTGTTACCACTAGGAGTACCCAATTAGTTCTTGGTTTTGGGATGATTGCTTTTTGTAGGTGATATATGCGGGAAGTCATCAGATATAGATCTGTAATGTGGTAAAATGTGGATGCAAATGTAGCAACAGTAGGATATTTTATTAAATGTCAGTTCAGTATTGAAATTGTGCAACCAGAGCCAATAAAGTGCTAGGTTGGCAGGGGTAAAATTAGGATGAACAATACTTGGAAGAGAGTGGTGCAAGGGTGAATGGAACTCTAACCATTCAGTACCACTTTGATTCTGGCATGTACCTGTCTTACAAAGCAGTAGATATACCAGAGTGCTGAAAGCCTACAGTGAGGACATCATTGATGACTGACAGTGAAGGGGAGTGGCAGACCTGCAGAGGGTGAAACAATGGGCCAAAGACTCACAACAGGAACTTTTCAGTCACAGAGTATTTCTCTGGAAACAGACGAGGAAGCACTAAGTGAAGAAAGATGAGTGTTCTTTAGTTTTGACAAACATAATTTAATGGACAAACATATTAATTATGACAAACATAATCTAATGTGATCTGAAGACTTTTCATGCCTACAAAAACAGTTTATAGTCAGGTTTAGTAAATACCAGACCCGAACATTGAAACCAGTACTACAGTCTATTTAGGGTATAAAGGTATCTAAAACCTTACACAACATATGGCACTCATTTTAGTATACCTAAAGATAAAACACTTCATCATTTGCTTACTCCTTATATTTTTCTAGTCATTAAAGGAGCTGCGTCTATTAGTCTATCACTAAATTCCAGTAAAGTGTATGGCTGCAGGCCACTATAGTTATTTAGTGTACAGATACTGTAAGCTCTATGGAGCACTTACCTCCTTCCTATTGTGTCTCTTACCACATGGTAATAAGTCTCTGTGTATTTATACTTATTTAATGTAAGTATTATAAAACCTGTCCTCCCTGTAAGATTGTACAGCGCTGCATATCCTTTATAAATAAAATTATACATGCATATATAGATATTCCAGTTGTTCGTGGATTGTCCATGACACTTTGTTGGGGAAAAGAGTTCCATTTTTATAGATATGCCAGGGTCCCAAACATGATAGTACGATGAACTATTGTTAAACAGACCCGATAATTATGTAAAAGAATGAACTATGATTCTAGAAATACATGTTATGAAGTGAAAATTAAGGGTTACAAGGTTGGTTTCAAGGTAACATTTAGTATGTTATATAATTAGCCAAGTCTAAACAAATTTTCAATTGGTCTTCATTATTTATTTATTTTATATAGTTTATGAATTATTTGGCTTTTTGCAGATTTCAAATGAGGGTCACTGACCCCAGCAACCAAAAAAACTATTGCTGTCTAAGGCTACAGTTTTATTTTATTACTACTTTTCCAGTTTCTCATTCAAACAACTCCCAGGTTACTAAGGTAATTTGGACCCTAGCAACCAGATAGCTGCTAACATTCCAAGCTGGAGAGTTGCTAAACAAAAAGTAAAATCTTAAAACCCCCCACAAATAAACAAAAAAAAACAACTGCTAATTGCCTCAGAATATTTCTCTCCATATCATACTAAAAGTTAACTTAAAGGTGAACAACTCTTTAAGCATTGTTTTGCGATTGCATTCTTGCATGTAAAAGAACCTTCTATTCTTATTTTAATATACGGATTTGTTTCGGAATCACGACTGTTCGGTCACTTTGTATTTGAATCTGACCTACATGCTCACAAACTAACTGAACAGTTATGGCCCCCTCTAAAGTCACTGACTAACTAAGAGGTTAGAGAGCTGAAAGCAGGAAGTAGTGTTCTGGCTATTATATTAGACATTTGCCCACTCCAGCCTTTATAGATTACATTTTTCCTAATTAACTATACTACAAATATGTTTTACTTTGAGCAGTCTGTCTGTTTTATCCAGTTTCATTTTTACACAGAACTGTCCCTTTAAAAGCCTTATTCAACAACCAGTATAAAATGCACATTATTATTCATTTTTATTCTAAGAATTATACAGGATTCAAGCTAGCAGTAATCATGTACACTCAATATGTTTTGGGGATTTTTCTTAATATTCTAATTGGAGAGACAATGTAACATCACATAGATTGAGTATTGTGCAGTTCTGTTACCATTTGGCAGATGAGAGTCCATGGTAAAGCCACTGTTCAGGGAATCTTAATGTACTCACAATTTCTCATCTTCAAAGAAGTTCTTTCCTCCCAAAGATCTAGACTGAAACAAAGCACACTGTGTGTCCACACTTCCATAAAATTACACATCAATATGATTTCCAGTGACAAATACTTTCAAGGCAAACAAACCGAACAGAAATTAAAAAATCTCTGTGGGACACAAATATGTAATTATGTTCACACAGGGAGCATTTTATCAGGTAAACCATCCTACTTTGTTAATTGAAATGCAGTCGCATTTGGCTTTCTATTTTTAAACAAAAGATTGTGATATACATATCTACGTAGTTCAATATTTATTTTCACTAATGCCAGTCACATGATGTTATTATGATCATATTTTATTTCTTTTTCTTATTTAAATCAAATCATTTGCCATGATGCTAGCCCACAAAACAGCTTTATCTTCTAATACTATCATGGATGTCTTCTTTTTGCCAGTGGCTCATCAGTGGAGTGAACCATGTGACATACAGATAAGATGGTACCCTACAGTTTAAGTGCACCTAATGGGTTAACTTACTAATTAAAAAGCATTAAATGTCAAAGATTGACATTAAAAAAGCTCCATATACAAATAAGAGTTTGAATAGCAAAAATAATAAGGTAAAGCGTTAACCATGTTAAATATCTTAGAAACCAGTATTCAGCTGCACTACAGATATCACAGAGAGCACTACAGTCTATTAAACATTTTTTAATGAATCCAGAATTTTCATTTTCTGCTGTTGCTCATTTAGCATAATCTATAAATCAGGTATATAGAAACAGTAGAAAACATTTTAGAGCCTTATAAAACAATAATCTTAGGGTCATTACTGCATGGCCTTAAACTGACTCCCCCATCTAACCACTGGTCATGTGACTTGTTATGGAAGAGGTTCATAGTGAGAGTTCACATAATGAGGACATTGCTCGTTTGCTTCATACGATAAATAATTCATAGACATTGAGCACCTTTAATATGGACTGGACCATATGTAGGTTAAAGGAATCTATCATGATTTTTATGGTATACTTTTTATTTCTAAATTACACTGTTTACATAGCAAATAATTCACTGTACCATTTAAAATTGTATTCTTGAACCAATAAATGTATTTTTTGTAGCTGTAATATTGGTGTGTAGGTGCCTGGTGCATTGTGCCTGAGTCTGAGCTTTCAGAAGGAGCCAGCGCTACACAGCGCTACTGGATCAACTAGTAGTTAGGCAGGTTATATATAGGCATTATGGTTGAACTTGATGGACGTATGTCTTTTTTCAACCCAACTTACTATGTTACTATGTTACTATGTTACTATTAGAACTGCTTTCAGGAAACCTATTGTTTCTCCTACTCCCATGTAACCGGAGGAGTCCAAAGTCGGACTTCTTACTATTTTCATAAAAAACTTTTTTAGTAGAATGTGCTGTTGGGTAATCCTACATAGAAAATTGCCTTTTTAAAAATTAAGGGCCTCCTCCTGGGATCATAGGATTCACAGTGCACACAAACAAGCCAAGGCACACATACATGCTAGGCCCCATCAGCCAATTAATGGACAGAGTTCTGTCTTTTCCTTTCACATTTCTTCCTGTTACAGTTAGAGCTGCATTATTTCCTGTCAGGTGATCTCTGAGGGAGCACACAGCCAATCACTAAATGGGGGATCAAGGGAAAGGATGTAAAAGGGCAATATTAACCGATATATATGTATATTCCAGTTTGGCGAGATTCAGTATTCATTCTGGGGGTATAGTTTTCCTTTAAGGTAGAGACAAATATCACTAAATTATCAGCATTGTCTATTGTTGCAGCCATAACAAATCTAAAGAAGTTTATCAGAGCACAGAGAAAACTGCACCTGCAGTGAGTGTTTCCTCTTCCTTCTTTCTTCTGAATCCTGGGGCCGGCGAATGCGCAGTAGAGTGAGAAAGCTGAAATTTTTGTTAAAGTTTGGCAGAAAAGACAGAAGAAGGAAGAGGAGATGCTCGCTCGCAGCTACCCCAGGCTGGTGTGGTTTCTAAACCTATCAACAATAGGTTATTTTTACAAACTCTACTCTTTTATAAACTTCGATGCTAATTATTTGAATCATGCGGCTCAGTTCAAGGAGCTCGAAAAGAATAAGGGGCAGTTTTATTAAAGATCAAATGGGTAATCCTACAGGTTTGCTACTGGCCTCCTGTATATTAAATCTTTGTAATCATTTTGATCAAATTAATCTATTTATTTTCAATTTTTTCAAAATCAGTATTAAGAATATTCTAGCCTTAGAGGGAACCAATCCCTCAGACTCCTGTAAGATTAACTGGTCTGATGTATTAAAACCTATAGTAGGCAATGTTTAATGGATTTGGTTACTATCAATAGAACAACACTACTGGGTGAATTCCCTCTTCTATGAGGAGATGACAAAGATAGATAATTGATTATTGATATTCCGGAAAGAGAGATAATTGATAATATTCAATCGTTCCTTAAATTGATACTGACATGAAAAAAACTACTTTTTAAAATATGAATGCAAAGTTACCTATCGGTCATGATAATCATTTCTCACTAATAGGGCTGCTTTTGTAAGTAATTGTTACTTGAAGTTCCTAAACCTGACTGTTTTGCCAACCTGGCTGTCCCTTCTCAGCCTGTCAGTTATAGCTTCTAATGCTAACGGCCTACTCCTGCTGCACAAATATGGCCGCCCCCTCATAGAGGAACATGGGGGATCAGATAAGGAATGTAAAAGCATCAGGCAAATACTTTTATGGCAAAATTATAAATAGCATGCAAAGACAATGTTATGATAGATGTAAAAAAAGGTTTCATTTCCGGTGTCAGTATCTCTTTAAGAAATGAGTTTGATAGATTAGTTGCAGTAATAAGTATTACTGATCATAGTTGATCATTTCAATAATTCAAATTTTCAACTGTGTATTAATAATAAATAAACCTTTTAAAAACTGATAAACACCTCCCCTGAAATTCATGTGACTCTGTAATTCTTGTTTTTTTAAACTACATGTGTTGCATTTAGGAAAAGTGGATAGGCCTTTCCCTCAAGAAATGGTAATTAAATAGTATATTAAAATCTGGAGGGTGGGACGTTCAGGAATATTTAAAAGAAATATAAAGAATTGTGATAAAAAAAATTGGAATGCAGAAATCACCAGTCACCACTGGTTAGTGACTTTTTTTTAGGTTGTTACTATATTTGTCTGGTTGTTGCTAAGAAACATATTGAAATGGCTCTCTTAGAAAATCTACCCTAGGAATCGTTATTTAGGTCATACAACTGCCAAGTGCACTGTATCTGTGGCAACACCTGTTGAGTTAGTCGCTGAAGAAAGACCAAGATGAGAGGAGAGTGTTCAACGCTTGCCAATTACTATGGGAAGCCATATCCTTGTTATTGAGAGATATGTAGAGCTGTCTGGATCTGTTTCAATAAGCTGGGTGTCTATTGTCTGCCAGCCAACAAATGTATGATAAACGTCTGTTAAAGTACTTTTGCGCTGAACAAAACCATTTTAAATATGAAGCAATGCATTTTTTTTAACCATAGCCAACATTTCTGAATTTCATAGTGTGCTTTAGAAAATGTGATTACATTTGTAATATGTGTTCCCTAATCTCTATTCTCTCCAGGATCAAAATAAAAATATCTGTATTAGTTGTTTTTTTTGGGCACAAATTCAGGAACAGGTTTCGATGAGGTGGAACAAAGTGATGTTTTAATTAAAGTTCAATGTCTAAGCTATGAAATTCTTCCCTGGAAGATTACCTATAAAGCCTAGACAATTGTTGCATTTTAAATATATTTGTGGAAAAACAAAGATCCGCCTACTTTGTCTTCACCTTTCATGGGGCTGGAAGGAAACCTGAAGGAAAATGTTTTGGTATATCAGAATAATGATTGTCTGGTGGATTCTCAGGTTTTTTTAACCCATCAGTGGTATGTCAGTGGGGAAATTGTCACTGATAGACACAGTAATGCACACGTAAGTCTATGTTTTGGTAGTACATAGTTGATCCATGATCATAAGTATTGAAAACTAACCTCCTGGAACCATCATTTGTCCCCAGAACCACAGATTTATAACACAGTATACTATTTATGATAACCTTGTATATTATAGGGCCTATTTACATCCGCAGATGGTGTGAGAAATATACACTTTTTCCAGTAGTGAGTTAGGTCTAACACTACTTTCATTAAAGGTTCTTGCATCCAAATGTGCACTGCCCACTTCTGCATAGTTGTGCTCAGTGGTGATCAGTCCTTCCTGCCTTCCATTCCAAATTGAATGTAGCTTTTTGACACATGGCCCTATGTGAACCCTGGTGCTTCCATCACCTCCTAACCAGGCAGTAGCTCAAGGGTTCCCTCCGCTCAATAAACACACTTGCACTTAAACAATAAGATGTAGGTGTCATTTGTGTGGCAAAAAACAGAAATTAAGCAAGCTAACGCTGGAACTGTAGCCAGGCAGACTGCACAAATATTTACAGCAAAGTACAGGTGCAGTTGTGAGTCAGTTGTGAATCAGACGTAGTGCAGTTGCATATGATTCAATGCCTGCACTGTGTGCACAATGATGCATGAAATCTGGAAAAACCTCTTTACTATTTGTTTTGCTGTGAATGAAGGAAAAAACACCTTTCTTTCAGTTTTGAGTATTGTCTTCTTCTTTGGGAGTCTCAGTTGAAAAGATATTCAGAAAGGTTATTGTATTGACAATATACTGAAACATGCACCTGTAATCACATAATACTTTTCCTAATAAGAAAAACCCCAGTTAGGGCAACCTATTGTCAGTAAGTAAGATCTGCCAAATCTCTAAACAATGGCGCAGATTTACTAATCCACGAATCCGAATCCCGAAAGGCAAAAAAAACGTATTGGAAACGAAAATTTTGCGACTTTTTCGTCGCTGTCGCGATTTTTCGTATTTGTCGCGACTTTATCGTATTTTGCACGACTATTTCGTCACCGTCGCGATTTTTTTCGTATTGAGCGATAGTAAACTGCGGAAAAGCCAATCCGTTTTTTTCGCGACGACGACTAAAAAGTTGTGGAAAATATACGAAAAAATCGCAGGACATACGAAAAAGTTGCACACCGACGAAAAAGTCGCAAAAATACCGATCATTACGAAAAAACGCATTCGGACGCCTTCGGACCGTTCGTGATTTGGTAAATCTGCCCCAATGTGTTTGGATTTTGAAGTCTTACTAAGGATTTGTAGAGAGTCAATATTACATTTTCATAGTAAATACTATTTTTGCTAACTTTTCCCGCACCCCTAGATGATATGTCTGTCAATTTCCCCCAAGTACATGTCCATATATATTTCTAACTTAAAAGAGCAGTTACAATCACAAATGCAGTTGTGGTCATGCTACATTGCCCACAGTCATTAAAAATCCCGTTCTTTAAAGGTACTTGCATAAAAAACTGTCAATAGTTAAGATTTGCTAACATTTTGATGTTTGATTAATTCAAGACATCACTGTCTTGTTATGAACCACCATGATTCATATCATTGTTCATATTTAGTCAACATGTATTAACTGTACCCAAGAAAAATTATTTAACTAACAGATTTTAAAATTTAACTGACAGTTTATATTATATTAAGTGGCCTATTAAATACTTGGCCATGCCCTTTTACATCTTTTCTCTTGAGCCACCATTTTGTGATGGGCTGGGTGTCAAATTTTAATGAAAAACAAAAACAAAAATAAAGACCTAATTCCTCATTCTGTTTAAATCCAGGCCATAGGAAGAAGATCCAGTTAGAAAGGGAAAACAAGCTAAACGATGTAAGAGCGTGGATAATAGGCATGCCTAAATACTAATTCAACTAGACCAATGATAAGCAAGGATATCTGGGAACAAAGTACAAAGCAAGCCATTCATGTACTACATTTATGTTACTGAAGATGTTGAGAGTGTTGGCTTAGAAGCCAAAGAAGGCAAATATATGTTCTGCTCAATGCATCTATGACATGCTTTGTAGTTTGGGGCTAATTTTATCTTGCAGGCTTTCTCTTTAGCTATTAGGCTTTTGTGTTCCAGTGGACAAGTCTATCTGTTCCACTTTTAGATTCTTTAGGCTAGGATTAGTATCCAAATGCAACACTTATTTTAAGGTTACCTGCAGCTGCAGGTCAAAGGACCAGCAGTCATCCTTCAAAGGCCATTTGTAAATCTTGTGTTTAATCTTTCCTTCTTTGACAATAGACTTGCTTTACACAAATACTTTCTTCCTCATTCCCATTGTTTAATTTATGAAAGCTTTGCTTCCAGTGGAAACTACTTTTTTTCCTTAGAATTTAAAATATATAGGCATGACTATAGGCATAAATTTAGGCATGATTGTTTCTGATGTCTTTTCTGATTTTAAAATACAAAATCCCTTGAAAGCGTTAAGCACTACTGAGCACAAAATGTCTGCAATATATCCCACACAAAGCGCTCTTGCTTGCAATCTATTATGTGATATAGTTTAGTCATAAAAGCTATGCACTATAAAATGAGGTTCTTGCAAGGCTAGTAAATGGACATTATAATGACCAGTGGATTTGGAAAAAAACATATTTTAGAGCTTTTCAGGTTGAGTAGTTATTCCTATATAAAGTTTATCTTTGTAAAGCACAGCAAGCTTTCTGTCATTTTTTTGTGAACGTTTTGTCAGCATGGGTCACTGTTTTAGTTTTCATGAGGCTCCCTTATAAGTGCAATCATGACTCTTAAAAAAAATAAATTATATAAAGTAGAACATATTGATGTTTGAATTTTCGAAGGGTGGTCACATTAATTTCTTTGTTTTACCTAAGGTTTTATCTTTCCATTGCCCCCCAAAGGTTCATCAGCAGTTGCAATTTGCAGGCATGTAACAATATCATGGGCAATAATTACTTAATATAAAACAAAACCCTCCTTCCATCCCAGGCCCCTAGCATTGCCCCCCTTTCACACCCCTCCATGCACCATCCATTATGTGTTCCTATCTTTGTACCTGCTATTAAAATTCATATTTGCACAGAGGAGCTGACAGGTACCATCTTGCACCCCTTTGATTCATCTTCTGTCATTAACTGGAGCATGGGCAGTTGAAGCTATGTCTAGACTGGCTTTGCCTACGCATACTCCTGTTGGCTCAGTGTTGTTATCTGACAGAAGAAAATCAAAGTTTTGCAAGATTGCACCTGCTCATGTCTTCTTTTTTATAGTAAATACAAAGATTGGGGCAATTGTGACAATAATGGCTGGTGCAGTGAGGGAACAGGGCCAGTGCAGGGAGCCTGTAGTTGGGGGAGGTTTATAAAATGCCAGAATGAAACAGGGCTTTGGTTGTACTAGCCAATATATAAGTTGGACAACTTATTTTGCAGCTTTGGAAACAGGCTCGCCATGTCACAAACATGACTATTACAGGAAAGAGGGAACAACCAAAAGAAGACATCCCTCTATGTCATGGCACATCATTTTTTCTCCATCTATTAATTAAGACATGTTAAGACATTCAGATCACATCCTAAAAATTTGCAAAACATAATGGTGATATCACCAAGCATGGTTTCAAAATGATGGACTACAGACAGAACTACTGAACCTCTATGTCTAAAGATGCATAGATGCCGTCTCAATAGACTAGCACAGGGACCTATTAGAAAGACATGGTGCTCTTAAGGGTCGCAATTTACAGTGCCAGAAATGTTACCTTGCATGTATTGGCGTTTGGAGCCAGTAAAAATGATATTGGTGCCAAGTTAGAAAAATGTTCTAATCCTTACTACTGGGTATGTTTTGCTAGCAATTTACTAGGATTTTACCTTTCTAATTATATATTGCATGCTAAAATGCTAGTTTATGGCAAAGCTGCTGAGAAATGTGCGCAGTCTGCAGCATGAATCTAATTGCTATCATACCTTTCCAGATATTGATTTAATATGCCTGGATTTAAAGGGATGAGTTGGCAATACAATGTTAAACACAGATAGCAATTATCATCATTGGAATTCAATTAGAAGTCAACACTATTTAGTGGTACAAGAATGTAGACCTCCTCTTGCTTTCATGCCGTAGGCCCGTAGGCTCTTCTATAATCCTAGACCCTTAATATTTTCTGGTTTCCTTACCACTTGATACATCTCAGACTGTTTTCGGAGGTTCATTAAGATGTTTTTACAATGGTTTTGAAATGTAATGAAATCCTTTTAAGTACCTCACAAGCTCTTTAAAAAATAACATCATATTTGTTGCGTTGATTGGGTTCAAGGTGACAACACTTTAAACATGATTGACATTTTTACAGATCTGGCCAGACTTAAAAAGATTAAATAAATTAGAATGCCAGGAAAAGGTGCCTTCTTATTCCTCAAGGCAACTTGCCCCAGACGGCTAATGGGTTAGACATCGTTTAGTAGTGCTTACAGAATAACTGCTGAAATTGGCGCTTACAGCAATGACTTTCTGGTTTGAAATGCAAATCCTGTTTTCAGCTTGGCAAAATTGTAGCTGCAACACAAATATCTGAGTTCTAAAATGGTATATAAGTTCAAAGTGCCAGGGGCTACATAGCTGGAGATATTAAAAGAAAAAGGTTACAAAAATATCAAAAAAATGGAATCCTCTACTCTGCTCTGAGAGTCACATTTAAAGCTTATTCTTAGTCAGTTTCCCATATTCTCTAACATCAAATACATATTTTAGCTTCCAGTGCTTAATAATATATTATTGTGTGTTATCATTTTAATATTAGATTAAAGAAATTGTGTAGGCACCCTAGTGTAGGCGCCCTTTCATTTGTATCTGGAAATGGAAAAGCAGTTTATTTTTTAACAAACATGATTGTACCTGTGCTATTAAATTATCAGTACTTGGGTGTCAGTATTATATTGGATTTAGGCTATTGGGTCTCACAACCTTTCAGATATGTTCCTTGTGCAGAAGACCTAATAGGTCAATTTGTTTCACTCACTCCCACCAGCCCTTGCATTTTCTTCAGGGAGTTTTTATGTTCTGCCCATGTTTGTGTGGGTTTCCTCTCACACTTCAACAACATACAGGCAGGTTAATTGTCCTGATAAAATTCTCTATAATGTGTGTGAACATGATAAAGACCCGAGATTGTAAACGCCACTGGGGTAGGAACTAATGGGAATGATGTTTAATCTCTGTGTTTGGGAATATGTAGACACAAGACACACATAGGTCCCTGTCCTAGCTCATATCTCATAATCAGAGGCCAAGCTGAAGATCAGGGGGGTGTCAGATTGAGGCCCAAAGGTCAAATTCAGGGAGCAGCTCAACACAAGTGGCAAAAAAAGACTAAACAAAAACTGAAGCATGCTAAGGTCAGGGGTTTAGTACGCAGATCGTGTATCTAATGTCAGGTTGGGTCAGCTCTGGCAGTACACAGGGTTAAATGCCAATTAGTTTCAATAGAAAAACACATCCTATGTAGAAATAGTTCTCTCAACAAACTATGGATACTTGTCCTGGGACTTCTTCATTATAAACCAGTGCACCCATGTGACAAGGTAGAAGGATGCAATATTATGTTATCAGTGGCTATGTTCACACCCATTGTGCAAGCAGGATAAACAGAAAGATAAAGAACCCCTTTAGAGCTCAAAAAACTTGCTAGGAACCTGTACAAGTGTGTGAGGGAGACAAGTTGTGATAGGTACAAAGATTTATCTGATTACTATAAAGGGCTGAGGAAAAAGATGTTGTTTCATCTGGAATGTTGTCATATTTAGTATAGTGTCAAAGAATATCCAGACTCGATTTAATATTGCATATTCAAAATATTGTAACAGGTATGGGACCTGTCATCCAGAATGTGGATAATTTGGACCTCCATACCACTGAAAAAAAAATGTAAACATTAAATAAACCCAATAGGATTGTGTTGCCTCCAATAAGGATTAATTATACCTTAGTTGGGATCAAGTACAAGGTTCTGTTTTATTATTAGAGAGAAAAAGGAAATCATTTTTAAAAATTAGAATAATTTACTTATCATGGAGTCTATGGGAGATGCCTTTTCTGTAATTTGCAACTTTCTGGATAGCAGGTTTTTGGATAACAGATCCTGTAGCTGTAATACCTTCTTAGCTCTGACATAAACCACAACACATTACAGATTATACATCATTCATGTCAGACCCTATATCAGAGGCAACAGAAACACACCTAGCAAATACACACACCATGGTCAGGTTTCCATTTTATCAGGAGTTGATAACCTTCCTATATTGTTTTCCCTTGTAATAATAATAATATTGATAATATGAGTTTGATGCTTTGCCATATTTAGCGACCTTGGTTGTGCCTATTAACTTCAAACATTCTACAGCTTGAAGAAGAAAGTCATTTTAGGATTTGTCCTTGGTTTGACTAGAAGCATATGCACATATTTTCTGTTTTTAATGAAAGAGAAATATTGCAAACAATGCTGTGTATGACTCAACTGACCCTTTTAGTGGAATGCTTAAATATTCTTGCGCTGTGCCAAGCCAACATGTGCAGAGTAAATATTTTAATCCCTAATTAATCACTTTGGTTAAATTGGTAACACAGAGCTCTAACAAAAAATAATGCAAAATTTCTTTCCTGAATAATTGCATTGTTCGGGGAATTGTGGGTAAGAGCCACTAGATTGACCTCCCATTTCTATTTTGCTTTTGACTCCAGGGTTTCATATCTCTGCTTTAACTGTTGTTATCATAAGAGTAAATACTTTCCAAGCTGTTCAGCAGTAAATGTGCGGCATGACAGCACTGGCAAAAGATCATGAAAAATAATATGAACTAAATATAACCAAGATGTTGACGTTTGATCATTTTAATTAACCTCTGTATTAATAAATACCTTCATTTTATTATGTATTTTGAGAAATATTTATTTGTAGGGAAAGGTTATCCATAGCACCCCCTAAGTATCGCCTCACTAATATCAGGACTGTGTTGTCAAGGTAAATGATTGTAAATGCAAATGATTATAATGGTATAAAGTAATATTTTGTAAATTAACAAGCATAACAAACATATATCAATCATGTTTTTCTAGATTCCATCTTCATGATATACTGATATACAGCATTATCTAGCTTACAAATGTAAAAACCTGTGAATGGACCATTTGGATTTTTGAAATGAACTTCCTGGTGGTAGTTTGGAAGAAAGATGGGCAATAAACTAATTAATGAATGGTTTAATGAGTCTTATCTTGTAGCCAGGATGACTGGTTGACTGAAGACCTAACATGCAGGCATAGCTAGTTGGTTTGCTTTATAAACAAATAGTTGGGCCATGTTTTACGTGTCACTTGCACTGATCACAAAACATGTTAGTGTGATATCTGACCACATGGATATTATGATCTCCTTACAGAAAAAAAGCATGGCCAAATTGTTCTGATCTGAACAACTGGGCACCAGGCTAGTGACTGTGCATATACTGTCCCTTCCATTTCTAATCTGGGTAGAAACTGTGTACTTACCAATTGAGGTTATTGCCCAGTCTGGTTTTTACCTGTCCTCACATGAACTGGACAGTAAATCATTCATTGTTAATAGGTGAAGTGAGTAAAACAATGCGTGTGCCTGTTACCAGTGTTGCTGTTATGTCCACACTTTAGGCAATATTAGAGCGCTGGCTAGTAAATATAAATATGGATATAACTCTTAGAAGAGACAGTGGATCCTTAAGAGAGGCATGCATGGGTAGATGAGTGTGTCTATATGTAAAATTCTAATGATAACCGTGCATTAAAGAATATGTTACCAGTGGGGCAGGTGTTAAAGAACCAAATAGCAGAGATATTGTTTTGGCTCCTATAATAAATATTGTAGAGCCTGTCTTAAGCACCTATGTTTGTGAGCAACTCTGTCTCCTGTAGGATTATTCTACAGGAACCAAAACTCTATAAAGAGCAACATAGCTGGCTTTCCCGGTGACGCAAACATACTTTTGGGGTTAGAAAGGCATGAACAATTCCTAAATCATGAACTGAATACATTCTTAATATATTGTGTGATTACAGACAGTATCCTTAGGATAGGGAGTCAGTTGTCTTTCTCACCCAATATATTTCTACTATATTTATATGCCGACTTGCCTGTCCAGGTTGGTTACAGTGATTCTTAGTGTTTTCCTATTGTTTTGCCATGTTGTTTTTTTATAACAGTGTCTTATGCCTGGTGATGAATTATCCTGTAAATAAGTCTTACAAATGGACATAATGTACCGTAGAAATGTTCTTGTTAACTGCACAAGTGAATTCCTTGCACCATCTAAAGTAGGATTAACTTGTAAGCACGGCAAGCTGTTTTATTTATGAATTTATTTTATGCCTTTGTAAATCAAGAAGTCATCCCACAATTTCTAGGTTTTGCAGGTTCTTGGAGACCTTTTTTGTTAAGCTGTTAAAGATCTTTTCAAATGATCCAATTTCATTTATTCTTCTATAACATCCTTAATATTGGCAAGATGTTAAGTAAATATGAATTCTTGCAACTCTCTTCTTACTTTTCTTGTGCTTTTCTCTATCCTTTCTCTACTGTACATGTTATTGTATCTTTATTTGTTATAATCGCAAAAATATTAATTAAAAAAAAAAGCAGGATTAATGTAGCTAAACTGTTGTCACTCGGTTCTGTTCAATCATGTGACAACGGCTGATTTGTTCTGTTTACTGGAATCAAACTAAGTCACTTGCTTCAGCTCTGAATTACTTTTTTCAGTTGCACAATTGTTTTTTTCCCTCTGTTTTTCCTCTTTTGTACATTATAATTGAGTCTGAAAAATTATAATACTTAGAAAACAGAAGGAATCCAAGGACAAAAGAGCCCATTATGAAATAAATATGGTTCTCTGTGAAACATTTTTAAATTAGTACTTGAAGGTTGTCAAACAAATTAAGTAGACTGTAAGCAATATATGTTTTTCTCATAGCTTGCAAAATATATGTAAGGATTTTCAGGCGTAATTGCACTTTTCTATGCTAGTTTGCATCTTACAGTTTTCATTTACCCCCCGTGTTCCTAATAACTAACATAGTTGCATAGATATAAGGGCATAGAACACATTACATTTATTTCTCTCACTGCATGGTGCTTAGCATTTTAAAATGAAACATTCACTGGAAAGTTATGTGCTATGTCTTATTTTCCCTGTTGGCTTTCAAATGCATTGCTACACTCAAAAGTGTGATTTTATTTGCTTATGTTTACAACATGTTTAGCAAGAGGGAGAAAATAGGAAGAAAAACTTAAAAAGTGTGATTTTATTTCCTTATGTTTACAACATGTTTAGCAAGGGGGAGAAGATAGGAAGAAAAACTTAAAAAGTGTGATTTTATTTCCTTATCTTTACAACATGTTTAGCAAGAGGGATGAAGATAGGAAGAAAAACTTAAAAAGTGTGATTTTATTTCCTTATGTTTACAACATGTTTAGCAAGAGGGATGAAGATAGGAAGAAAAACTTAAAAAGTGTGATTTTATTTCCTTATATTTACAACATGTTTAGCAAGAGGCAGAAGATAGGAAGAAAGACCACGTGTCAAAATAGTGTACTGAATTGAACTGGTTTTGTTTCTCTTCTGAGGAATGACACTGTTATGCTTCCATGAGGGACTTGCTTCTTGTTGGCCATGGCATATACAGTATATAGCCTTAAAACAGGATTAGTCTATTAATGACAAAGCTTTAGAATGCTGTATATTCACATTTAATCACGTAGGATCACATTTAACGAAGCAAAGTGAGAGAGTTAACGAGAAGGGGATCAATTATGCGCAAGTACTAATCCTGAAACAAAAACTACAGTCAAACTACCAATATAGATGTCTTGTCTAGGGTGGCACTGCCTATAGTCACCTCTCCGCAGGCCCAATTTGCCTGTACAAATTTAAGAAGAAAAACAGAACCATTTTTTTACACTATTTATGACTGCAGCAGTACTGTAGTAGCAGTAAAGGAGTAAAGTAAAGTGGTAAATAATATGCCCACCGGGTTGTTTTTAGGGCACCTAAGTGGTTGAATTTTCATTGGATTATAAACACGGTGTAATACAGAATCTCCCAGTGACTCCCAGTGGTATCCACTGTAAATGCAAACCAAATCTAGAGCTAAACACTGTCCAGACATAGCACATTTTTAAGATGTATTTAGGCACAAGCAATAGGGGGATACCTAATTCCTCAAGTGCAGCAGTAAATCAATTGATAAAATGACTTCCATAAAGCATTTAAATATGTGTGGTCAAGAACAACGCCCTCCATATTAGGACTTCATATTTTATACACAACCACTTAATACCTATGCCTACTACTAATACAACATCTAGAGTATTTTCTAAATATTTGTCTTAACTCAACCTCAAAAAATATACATAGACATTTATTAAATATCTTAGTTACACAGATATATAGCATTATAAATAAATTATTTAAAAAAGAAACATGCATGCTGAATGCTTCATCCATCTCGCTAGGATACAAAGAATCCAGCTTCCAGATCTAGAATGGAAAAGTAATTTTACTAAAAGGTGCTCTAAATATTAAGGACCCTATTTCTATGTTGTTTAAATATCCCAAAAAAGGCTAAATTTCAGTGTTGCATTTCTTATTCAGTACCAAGAGATCTGGTCAAGGGTGTGAATACTTTTGCAATGCACTGTATGTATAAATGTATAGTAATTCATGTGATAATTGATTTATGCCTGCAAGCATGTCGTGAAATAAGTCCTGTAAACCCTTATATTCTGTTTTCCGCAGTGGTGTAAGATAAAACAATAAAGGAGCCGCAGAATATAATCCTTTATTGGTAATGTACAAATATATTCTGCATATATAATTTATTACATGCTGAGCTATTGTAATTTAAAAACTACTCCACACTATGCCAGTCATTATATAAAGCTGTACAGGGTAATGAGGGATGTCATGTTAATTTCCATTTAGATAACATTAAATAAAAAAGGAAAAGGGGGTGTAAATGAAATAAAGACTAATAGCAGCATGACTCTGTGCGTATGGGAGTTTTAGTAAATTTCTATAAGAAAAAACCTGAATGAGGGGTGAAAAACAGAAACAAAAGCCATGTAAGATGAAAGAACCTTGGCATGTAAACAGGTATTGACAGTGCAGTTTTTTTCCTGAAACACAGAAGGGCATCTTATATGAAAACACAATACAGATATCTAATTTCTAACTCCCCACTGGACCAACTACATTTTGGCTTTTGTCCCTGTCACTCCACAGAAACAGCCCTTACTAAGGCCCACTATTCATTGTGAATTTTTCTGACCCATCTGCAGCTTTCTTTTCTTGCTCCATATTCAATCCTCACTGGGGATTCAAGAATTCACTGTATCGCGGATCTCCTTCTATCCTTCTAATCAAGCCTTTAGTGTCACCCACACAGTGTGTCTTCTTATCCTCTTCTCAAGCTCTTTCGGTTCAGGTACCTTAAGGCTCCGTCCTCAGACCCATCTTCTTTCAAATCCTTACTACTAGTCAGCTAATAAACTAATTTGTAATCAAGTATCATCTTTATGCAGATGATACACAAATCTACCTCTCCTCTCCAGACTTGCCCTCACTTTTAGCTTGTGTCATTCACTGTCTATAAGCAATTTCTACATTACTGTCCTCTTGTTGCGTAAAAATCTACATAGACAAAACTGAACTGGTTATCTTCCCACTTTCCAGCTCTGTTTCCCTGCCTGAAATCGCTGTTAACATGGAAAACAGCAATATAACCTCAGTAGATCAAGCCCATGTTTAGGAGTTGCATTTGACTTATTTGACTTTGATTTATTCTGCACATTCACATTCAGACGCTCCCTAAATCATGTCACATTCACCTTAGAAACATCACACACTCAACCCCTCCTCACACATGAGGCTACCAAAATTCTCATCTGTGCCCTCGTTATATCTCATTTAGACTACTGTAACTCACTGCTCTGTGGACTCCCTATGTCTAAACAATCAATTAATATTAAGAACAGTGCAGCCAGACTCATACACCTCTCCTCCCTCTCCAGAAGTGCTGCTCCTCTCTGCTAGTCTTTGCCTTGACTACCTGTCATATACAGGATTCAATTTAAGATACTTGTACTCACCTACAAAGTGCTAACCAGTCCCGCACCACTATATAACCTCCCTAATTACAAGTACACCCCTAGATGTAACCTTCAGTCTGCACAGGACCTCCTTCTCTCCTCCTCACTCATTATTTCCTCTCACTCCTGCATCCAGGACTACTCACGTGCTGCACCCATCCTCTGGAACCCTCTGGCCCATCCCATTAGACACTCTCCAGGCTTTTAAATGGTCAGTTGGACCTCACATTTTTATTCAAGCCTATAACTTGAGCCCTCAACAACTTGACCACCCATGGAGCCCACTTACTCTCTGTTCAGATACTCACTAACTATTTATCGCTTACTCTGCACTTTCCATCACTTCACTAACCAGCAGGAATCACACTGGTTAGCCCCAACATTTGTCTCATTTCCTCTCCTCTTAGAATGTAAGCTCTTGAGAGTAGGGCCCTCCCCCTACTGTCTCCTATCAATATCCAATTCTAACTGCAAAAATGAAAATGTCTATATATGTGAATTGTTTGGTATTGTATTTGTATCCCTTTACTCTGTAAAGCGCTGCTTTAAATGATGGTGAGAATAATAATAATAGATGTCATATTTTGGAGGCAACATCATAGCTGGAGATACTTTTGTGGGTGGAAGGGATGATGTACGTTTTTGCAGGGGTCAGATGCCAGGTATTGTATCATGTCATGTATTATATAAGTAAGTCCTGGGCGAGCCCTGGGCAACCTAACCACATCCTAACTTCCTTTCTCTTCTCTCACATACACACACTAAATACTGGTTTTCCACTCATCACTATGCACCTACCTAACCAACAGGACCTCTACAACCACAATGATTACCCTTTCCATATGTTTCACTTTTTCGCTCACTTAGATTGTAAGCTTTCATGAGCAAGTCCCTCACATTAAAGTCATATCATATGTCATATTCCTTTATAGATGTGGAGTAATCCTTCCCCATTAATGCAAAGCATTTGGTAAGTGCTGGGTTCAAGGCTGATGTAGTACAAATGTAACCAAAGGACTCAATGGAAGAAGGAAATAATATCATAGGGGATTCCTTGCCACAGATAGCACAACTTGACCTCTTCTAAGAAAGAAGGGAAAGAAATCTTAATGCAAAAATACTTTGTTTGAGTCTGGGTTAATCTGATCCACTGAACTGTGCATTGAACAGGATCAAAGGATGAACAGTCCAACCTGTCCCTTAGGTGTCCATACATTAAATTATGGTTGGAGTGTAACGCCAATTTGGAGGCATTCATGAGTTGGTCATGGAAGTCAAAGATCAACAGTGATGGTTTATAGCTAAGTCAAGCACGGTTACTGACCCAGCACATTGGACAACATTTTTCTACAAAGAGTTATACGTAAAGATACCTGGTTCCTTGTAAGATAAACATGTCTAACACCCCTCTCTTGATTTGGGGTTTTAGTTATCCTTATATAAGGCTTGCACAATTATCAAGTCTTATTATCAATTATCAATTATCTTGCAAAGATAAAGCTTATATACCTACAGTAAATGAAAAATCCTAAAATGTAATTTAAAGTAAAGCATTATCTTCTAACATTGATTACAGCCTCCAGTTAATTCAAAGTGTGCCTTCTTGTATTCATAACAGAGAGAACACTCTGCTTATGACATCTTACTTATTGTGCACTAACATTATTCCTTGTACCGAGCTCAGAAAAAGCCATTGTTTGGTGATAAAAGTTGTTTTTGGTAACAAAATATATTCTAATTAAGCATATAATACGTAGAATATTGCTAAAAAATGTAAAAAAGTCTATTCTGATGTAATCCCAAAAACAGAATATTCTTGTATTAATTATAGTTCTGTGTTTAAAGCAATCATTGTTTAACATTAGTGAGAGAGTAATTAATGTAATTGTATTCGCTCATTATAAATGGACCATCTGCTTCTGCAGCAGCAGAGACACTGCAAAGATTCAGGCAGCAATGTAACGGTTTCTGCTATTGTACATGTTTATTTGTTAACTATTTGGTTGTAACTGCTGTAAAACAATTGCTGAATGATAAATTTATGCATTCAGTTATGGGGGGGATAAAGGTTACAATGAATCTGACACAGACCCCCACTGGGCTACTTTTATGGAAAGTTGAACTTAATAACATTTGTAAAATAAGCGGTTGTTTTGTGCCACCATGATGTCTCAGATGCATGACTGCACTGAATTTTTAATTAGAAAATGTCAGGATGTGGTACTAGAGAAGCTATATCCTTAACTGTAAATGTAGTACTGAAATACTGCCATAAGTCTCGGCCGTTATTGTATCTCTGTCCTATATCTTTAAGGGGATTTAGAGTTTTCTGTGCAACTCATGTAGAATGGGTAAAATGATGGCTCTCCTTGCACTTTAAAATGCTTAAAGAGATACTGACACTAGAAATTGAACATTTTTACATCTATCATAACATTGTCTTTGCATGCTATTTATAATTTTGCTATAAAAGTATTTGCCTGATGCTTTTCCATTCCTTATCTGATCCTCCATGTTCCTCTAGGAGGGGGCTGCCATATTTGTGCAGCAGGAGGCCGTTAGTATTAGAAGCTATAACTGACAGGCTGAGAAGGGACAGTCAGGCTGGCAAAACAGTCAGGTTTAGGGACTTCAAGTAACAATTACTTACAAAAGCAGCCCTATTAGTGAAAAATGATCAATATGACCTATAGGGAACTTTTAATGTACCTTAATATTTTGAAAAGTATTTTGTTAGTGTCAGTATCACTTTACACTTATTGGTTGTGCTGCCACTTATTTTTAAATAATCTCAGTAAATCCAGTTGCTTCAGGGCTAAACTCCATGGGAGATTTTGTAGGATGGTGTTGAATCCACAAAACGCATCCTGTATGTCAGATGTAGTCGCATTGGTTAAAATATAATGAAACTGATACAAAAATCTGATGTGTAAACTAAATAAAAGGATTGCAATCCAACACAACACACCATAGACTGATCTGACTTTAAATTACAGCCTATGGAGGTCAGATTTTGTAGGATCCTACAAAATCTGCTGCTGTTGTGTGTTTTTGAATGGAGTTGTGGGCTGTTGCATGACAAGATCAGATAAAATCTGACCCGCCAAATCTGATCAGTCTTAGCCCTTAGATTTATTTCTACTAGATACTGTATATCATGACCTGGATTAGTTAAAATGTTCATAGACATAATAAATAGCCAAGTGAATAGCAGCCATGAAGAACAAGAACTCAATATAACTATGTTGTACTTATTATGATTTAATCGGCTAGTTTTGCCTTAGTGGAAGGCGGTCTTATTTTAAAAACTGGGATACCATTTACCTTGCCCATGCTACACCTAGACCACAGCTATGCCTTGTCTGCTTGGGGCATGCCCCTGCTTATAAACCTAAGAACTCTAGAGTTGTTGGTCAGAATGATTCTTAGCATCTTTCTGCCCTTAGTGGATTTACACAGGCAAGGTTTTATGCCTTTTAATCTCTTCCACCTTTTTTATATTTTCAGAACAACTATCCAGACTAATTAAAGAGTGGCACATTTCTACGGGGTTTACATTTTTTAATTAGATTAAAGAAGATTTATTATTGTCATTAAAATATTTAGAAATCATGGTGCATAAAAGTATTTTGCCAAAGCAAGTTTTTGCTGTGCTTTTTTTTGAGGTTAAGCTAAACATTCGGTGCCAGTATGGCCATTGTGGTTGCACAAAGGGACATCTGCCTCTGACCGGGTGTTCAGTCCTTGCACCTTGATCAAGTAAAGCTCTATTCTAGTCATATTCAGGGTGCACAAATAAGATATCCACCAAGATCTGCCCATTAAAAATCCTCTTCGGCCTCTTTGCACGGAGAATCAGATTTTCCATATTTGAACTTTGGCAGAATTCTAAACAGACAAATGTACTCTACATGCACAACAAAAACAAGTGGCATGCTAGAAAGAAATCCCAAAATATGGGGAAACATGCACTATAGCACTAAAATATAGTTTTTGAAATTGTTCTATGGACCTTTCTGTGTTACAGTAAGAGAAACTTCTGCAACGTGACAATGAGTTGTATCTATCTCTCACAGGCAGGGGGTGCAAGCCAATGCCTCATACAGATACAGGTAGGATTTGGCATACCTGCCAAAGCCCTGCACAAGCCTAATATATATAAATAAGCAGCTGCAGTGACCATTGGGGTTTGCAATTGCTATAGGTTCCTTATGTGCCTAAATGACTCCTGGTTTCAGGAGCAGTACGTACAAACATGCCGATCATCCGTCAAATGCACTGTACTGTATAACATCTACATTTTAATTGGATATCAGTAGAGGGAAATGACATGACAGCTTCATAATGCAGCAAAATAACATAGTATATTACTGCTTGTCAAGGCACATTACTTACTTTGTTAATGTTAAGTCCGAATTCAGTGCAGCAAAGGATTGTCAGCTGTAGGATAAAATGTTTTTGCATGATAGAGAACAGACACAGACACTGAGTCTATTTGTTTTGTTCTACCTGATTGGTGGGCAGACCTTTATTTATATTGCTTTTCATACATGACATGTTAATGTTATACTTGAGGAGGTCCTGCTAGATCCCCAAGCAGATTTAAGCATGTGTAGTCATTCTATGATATGTAAAATGTCTAATGAGTTTACAGATTTGTCTTTTGCCCTAATTACAGGTTTGAGAGCAGTACATCTTAAATCAATAGCTGGTTTAAACAGAAGTATTTGCTTAACATAAATGACATTTTTGTGGTCCTTGGAAAGTCCGGTAAAATTGATTTTTTCTTTAGATACACAGTTTGTGAGCTGATTTGTCACTTGGATTTTGTAGCATTTATTTGTTCATTACAGGCAGTAAAAATTAATATCCATTTGTATAACCTTATCAATAAGATAGCATCCCACCCCTTACAGATAACTATCAAAGCATCTGTAGAATATCAATATGTGAGGACATCTGAACACAGAAACAGAAATAAAAAAACAAACCACAGTCCATTTTAAAAAATATATCCATTTATATACAACAAAGGCACTAGGAACTACATGGTACTTGCATGGAACACAATACACATGAACAAGAAACAAAAGAACTTTGATCTTATCCATCAAAATTATGTAGAGATACCATTCCTATCAACAATGTAGTACTCTGTCTATAAAGGGTGCACAAATAACTTTCACTAGTTAATTTTTTATTTAAAATGGCAATAAACAAAATCTTCTGTGCCTGTTCATTTTTACCTACCGAGTATGAGCTGAGTGCAATATATTTTTAAAGAATTCATTCTTTATTGCTTTGGTTCAGGAAGAAATGTGCATTTTAATATATGTGTTGTGACGTGTCTTTATTGCCACCCGGGGTTTCATGTGGCAGTGCCCTGGAAACTGGACAGTGCATACCCCTGGAACCCTGTGCATACCTAGTACCCTACCCTAATAGACCCTAATGGCAACTTCCATCTTCTCAGTTACAAGCCTGATATTAATCAGTGGATATAATGGCTGCAAATTTATTAAAAATATATACACATTAGTAAGTATCCTCTTTGGCAAATTGCTGTACGTATGCCATCCCACCGGCAATTTACATTCCAGTCGGTGGGATGGCATTTTGGGGAGATTAATCGCTCGTGACAAGGGAGATTTGTCGTGCAGTGACTAATCTCCCCGTCTGTCACAGCCCTAAAGGCGACCATACACGAGAAGATTTGCTTGTTTGAGGATGTTGTCAAGTGGGCAGATCTTCTCCTGATATGCCATATGGGATATTGGGCCAAACGATCAAATTGCAACAGTGGGCATAAGCGCCATTGGATCAGGGACTGCATCAACAAGCCGATATGTTCCCTGATCCAATGGAAAATCAAACCTTCCCAATCAAGATCTGGCCATTTTAGGTCAGATGTCGGTTGGGGAGGCCCATCAGGGGTGCCCATACACAGGCAGATAAGCTGCAGAATCCATCTGAAGGACCAGAATCGGCAGCTGAAATCTTCCCATATATGGCCACCTTAAAGGGATAGTGTTTTAAAATAATTATAATACAATGCAATGTTGTCCTGCACTGGTAAAATTTGTGTGTTTACTACAGAAACCCTACTATAGTTTATATAAATAAGCTGCTGTGTAGCCACAGGGGCAGCAAATCAAGCTGGAAAAAAAGGCACAGGTTACATATCAGATAAGTTCTTTACAATACAATGGTGTTTATGTGTTATCTGCTAAGTAACCTGTGCCTCCTTTAAATGGCTGCCCATGGCTACACAGCAGCTTTATTTTTATAAACTATAGTAGTCTTTCTGAGGCAAACACACCAGCTGTACCAGTTCTGGGCAACAGGACGTTATATTGTAATTACATTTATAAACTTTCATTTTTTGGTGTTACTGTTCCTGATCAGCAGTTTGTCAAGATCCCCATGCAAAGATGACACACCCTTGATTAAAATAGTTTTTTTCTTAGTTTTTGCCATAGTTTTTTTAACAAACCTTCTGATAATCCCCCTTACAGGGCTCCTTCTCGTCAGACCCAGATTGGAAATCTGTGGGTTCTGGCAAATCCCAGAGGAGCTGCTGTAAGATGCCATAGACAGTCACTATTTATTGGGCTGGTGGGGGCTGTTTGGGCCTCTGTGTATTTCAATTGCCAGGACTTATATGAATCCCAGTCCAGACCTGTTTTCTGCCCCCAGGAAGAATGATATAATTATACATGTAATAAAATTCAAAACAAGTCAATATTTGGTAATATTCAACATTTCTAATAGTGTTGCAGGTGTTAAACTGATCCTATGAACAAAAAGAAAGTACAGCATTCCTACTGTTATTCTTGAGAACACAAACAAAATGTGTAAGCTTTTTCCAATAGAGGTTTTTTTTATCTTGTATGTACAATTTTCTCTAAACAGGTAGAGTCCCAGGGTTTGGCTCCTCATTCTACTTTGCAATTATATGCAGTCGTGCACCTGGAAAGTGTCCATTTACTCCCAGGGTTAGGAAACAAAGATACACATAAGATGTGTTATGCATTCGGCTTTGCTGCTGTGTGAGAAAATCAAACTAATAATTATCCAATAATTTAACTAAACCAGCCACCAAAATATCTGTGGCACTCCTCCCTCAACAAAGAACAGTTTCCTATTTGGTTCATGTAGTTCCATTGCTCAGAATGTTTACTATGGCTAGAATGTATGCATGAGAAAGTATACAATACAATTGGCTGTCTACGGAGCCCAGTTCTGTAGTGGGTGGTAGGTAGGAATTACTAATCCGATCTGCTTGAGTTAACTCAAAACAAGGATTAGGGTAAAGTTCTAGAATATGTTAATCTTCCTTTACAGAGGTAAACCTTAACACTGCCATCAACCCTATGGTTTATAGTTTGTGGGAACAATGGGCCAATTAAACTTGAGAAAGAAGGAAAAAAAACTGCATAAGTTTGCTGATTGTTACCCAATACACAGGATTTCTTTCTTTCCTAATTATTTGGCATCATGTCATAGACACAGGAAATACAACATGACCATTCATTAACGTGTGCCCAGCTAAACTCTTAATTGCAGGCGCTAAGCATTGCCTTTATTTGCTGCTTCACATGTTGGTGGATAACACTTTGCTTTTTTAATCAGCGAATGAATTTGGAAAATATTTTGTATTACAAATAAGTATTAAAAGTTGGTACAACATACTTTAATAGAGTTTTTCTTCTAATGCACCTCTTCTAACTTTTAAAAGTACCGACGGACATTGTGTTGTTGCCTAAACTGAGTGAGTGGTTCAGCACAGGGGTAAATATATTGCCATGCTTTTCATGGGCCACTTCTTCTCCGGATTAAAAGGTTATCTGATTGGTGAATGGACTGACATCAGAGGAATGCTCCAAGAATTAAAACTTTCCTTTTCAGGCTTCTAACCACCCAAGATGAGCGTTATATAATCCTCAAGACATAAAGCCCTGCTGTGTGCTATTCCTATTTGAGACAAAAAAAAAAGCTAAATCCTAGGATAGTCTCATTAAAATTTGTGTGATAGGGAAAACTTTTGCACAAAGAAAGGACCCACTGCAGACTGCTCCTTACCCAGTGTTGCTGGGGACACCTGTCTGAATCTTAAAAGGATGAAGTGGCATATCAAAACTTATGCTCTCTCTCTCTCTCTCTATATATATATATATATATATATATATGTGTGTGTGTGTGTGTGTGTGTGTGTGTGCACAAAGTGAGTGCAATTAAACATTTATTTAAACAGCTTGGTGCTGCAAGCAGTAAATCTGTATATTCAGAACAATGTAACCCTGGCCACAGCTGGCTTTTGATCATCAGAAGCAGCTCTTTACAGCACAGATCCCAATTTATTCAATATAATTTGCCTGCTTTTAGGTGAGGTTCTTATTGTACATAATAGTAGTAGTGACCCTGCAGATACAGTTGTTACTTTTATTTACTTACATAATATAATAATACATTGTGTATATATTGCATAATATAAATATAAAATTTACAATGCAATTTGTAATCTATTGGAACATTAAACAGCAAATGAAATTCCACAAAGTCATTGTATCTGTAATGTTCTGTTTATTTATTATGTTCTTGTCTTATGGCAAAAATTTGTAAAATGTAGTGGTCAGTGGGCATTTTTACATGTTGACTTTCTTGTGGAAACTTTCTTTTCGTGGCTACTTTTCCCATGCAAAATACATTGGAGTCGAAATCCATACCTGGCTAAGAATTACACTCATCGCTACTCTCATGTGCGAAAAAACTTATCTAAAGAGGCTTGGAACTATCCCTTTCTGGCAAAATATATTTGCCATGACCAGATCAGTGACACTGATGTAGTTGTCCAGCTTAAATATTTTTCAATATCCATATACTGGAATATATTTAAGATAGAGGACTAGATCAGTGTCTTTGTTCTGGTCATGGCATGGCTCCTTGTTGCAGCTCCTGATGTTTTTAATTTCTGCCAGGTGGAATGTAGCTTTTGACCACCAGTAGAAGAAAGATTGTAAGTGTATGAGTGTGCAGTGTATGTAAAAAAGCCTCTGACACAAAATGATTTTTTTGCACAAAAAGCGGAATCCAAGCAGACCTTACACATTTGCTATGCACAAATAATCACAAATAATATTTGAGCTGAAATATCTGTCTGCCAAAGAATATTGCATTGCAAAAATTTGATTTTTTTTTTTCATCCCTTGCACAGGGCGCCCATTGTTACTGCTTGACATGTACTCCTAGTAACAAAGTTCTAATTTTTTCCAAGTCTTTTCTCTACAACATGCACAAAGCTCCCTGCTTACACAGGGGCGCTACTGCCACAAAGCGGGTTGAGAAACTAGTCTCAGGCGGCAGAGCCCCCAAAGTTACCAGAGGTGGCAAAAAGCCTGAGTTTCCAATTTTTAAAACGGAAGGGGGAGGCAGCATCAGCATTTGGCCCAGATCCAACAACACCCCTGCACGTACACAATCACAATAACTAGGCAAGGCATAAAATAATGACAGTTCATAAAGACATTTGCTTCCCTCAGCCACTGCTACTTCTGCAGATAGAAATCTCTATTATAAAATTTGTGTTTTGTGAAAATTTTTGTCAATTCTTACGTTTTTTTCTACAAATAACAATTTTAGAATACTATAACACTAATATAGTATAGGTATAGGCACCTGTATAGGTACAGGTAACAGGTATAAATCTGTTTTACAGAATGCTTGGGACCTGGGACCTGTTGGAGATTTCTCTGGATATTATGTAATTGGGGACAAGACAAAGGGACTTTGTGGAGATGAAGCCTGAAAGTGGCTTTTTTCCTGTTTACTATTTAGGTATACAGATAGGCCCTTTTAAAATTATTTTGATGCCCCCCTCGAGTTCTTTATTAAATCTTAATCCTAGATAGTATTTTCTCTCGATGGCAAAGCAACACTCAAAATATAATTGTCCCAATCACACTCCTTATTCATTTTATCAGAAACTTATTAGCCTGCCTTATGTTTTTGGAGTGTGGGAGGAACCCAAAGTACCTGCAGGAATCCACACAATGGGGATATTGGAAAGAGCTAATGTTTATTCCAGAGGCACTACCCTATAGGCAATCAAGTCATCAATAAAGGGCTATATTTGGGAGATAAAAAAGAAGTGTATTTGTAGGCAAAGGAAATGAACATGTGTCTTAAATTAAATGCAAAGGTATGGGATCTGCTATCTGAAAACCCATTATCCAGAAAGCTATGAATTACAGGATGGTTATCTCCCATAGACTCCATTTTAATCAATAATTCAAAATTTTATTCTCTGTAATAATAAAAAAGTAACTTGTACTTGATGGTAACTAAGCTGCATGGGTCCATATTGGAGGCAAAACAATCCTGTTGGGTTTATTTAATGTTTAAATTATTTTTTAGTAAACTTAAGGCATGAAAATCCCAATTACAGAAAGATCACTTCTTTGGAAAATCCAAGGCCCCAAGCATTCTGGATAACAGGCCCCATACCTGTATCCACAAAATTAATACCGTTGCTACTACCCCAAAGAATAAAAGCACAAGGTCCTTCACTGTGTTGTTTTTTGTGTTCTTTGTAGTAGTATTAAACTGCACTTTGTACAGGGATTATATAGCACCTTTATGGCATCTCTTTGTACAGGTATAGGATCTGTTATCCGGAAACCCTTTATCTGGAAAGCTCCGAATTATGCAAATGCCATCTGCCATAGACTCCATTATAAGCAAATGATTCAAATTATTAAAAATTATTTCTTTTTTCTCTGTAATAATAAAACAATACTTTGTACTTGATCCTAACAAAAATATCATTAATCCTTATAGGAGGCAGAACAATCCTATTTGGTTTAATTAATGTTTAAATTATTTTTAAGCAGACTAAAGGTATGAAGATCGGAAAGATTTCGGAAAGATCCCTTATCTGAGCTTTCTGGATAATAGATCCCATACCTGTACCAGCTATTGCAGAACTTATGAGCACCTTAAAGCAAAGTCTCTGCTGTCTTAGATCTTAGGATAGATACACTGGGCTCAATTATTACTTGTGACTTTGACTCACTTTTTTTAAGATAAATATAATTTAGTGCATAGAGATATCACTCGTTGACTCACTAATCACACAGACGAAGAAGTCTGCAGTGCATGTAAGATACAAATAAAGGCTAAAGTACCACACTTCATGTGTCTTGGAACAGGTTCAAATAAACGTTCTAATGATATATATTTGAACCTATTCCAAGACCTGCTGAGCACTGATCTTTCATATGAACGTAGCTTTCATCTCCTGACATGTCGATTTGCTAGTTTCAGTGGGTTTGTAGAATTATTTTTGAGAACTAGGGATATGACATGACTGGAGGATAGCAATAATATATTTTATCATTATTGATCCTTATTATGATTTTCCCTTGTGCGTTCAGAAGGACCAAGTAGGGTAACATTCTCTTTAATCTGGATGAGTCGGTGGTTCTAACAGAACATGTTTTAAATTGGAATTAAAAGATATTTTTTCTGACCGGGACAACAACAAATTGTGGTGTTTAAAGATAATTTTGTGTGACAGCGCATGATTTAGCACTTATTCAGATCCAGCCGGGACTAACAACACAGCTTTTTTTAAAGTTTGCACAAATATCATCTTTGCACACATGGTTATGAGTGAATTAGAGGGAAGACTGGACTTAGCACAGTTCTGACGCCTGGAGGGCAAAAGTGCATGTTTAGTGACCCAGGCTCAGCCTGGTTGAAGAAACTGGATACAAAGTCTACCTTCTTCGTGATTGCTCATACCCTACTTCCCTGCATCCCCCAAAATTTTGATTTTTGCATTCCACACCTATGCCAGTGCTTTGGGTGACAAACAGCCAAAATACCATTCAGCACACAGCTCTGTATGTAGGGACTGTAGGGGGTTTTACTTGTTGGACATATGACAAACATTTCTACCAGTACAAAGTGGCCAGTCAAAAGATGTGAAATATCCACATGGATTTGACATTTATATGTGTTTACTAATCAGTAGGGTATTCATCCTCCAACTTCCTGGCTGGAATAAAAAAATAAAACGTTTCTATTTTCAGTTCAGTGAACAGCAATGTAACTCATTGCCATTGGAAAAGTGGGTACTGCACAAATACCTATATTTATGTAGTGCTGGCATATTTACATAGAGATTGTTAACCTTTATCTGCCCTAGTGGAGCTTACAATCTAATTAACATGAGCAAGGCCAATCAGGAGCCAACCAATGTGCCTATACAGGAGTTTGTGGAGTGTGGGAGACAACCCACACAGATATAGGGAGAAAATAAAAGCTGCAGTGCCGCCTTGGCTGAGATATCTGGTTTAGAGCCAGCCATGTTTTTTGTTGGCTTGGGACAGACACTGGGTGTCAGTGCTCAGTCAGATAATAGGTGGTGCTTTGGCCCCTTCTCATTGAAGAGCATTTGCACATTGTGTGTGTGTCCATTGGGCCAAGGATGGAAGATTGTAGGCCCTGCTCAGATATCTATGCGGGTAGCTAGACAAAGGACACTATTTCTCTACCAAGCCAGCTCATGTAGCATTAATTTCGGCTTATAACCCAGATTTTACAAGCATGAAGCATACCAGCGAGTGCTTTGGGAGCATTTGTTGCATTTCTTGTATTGGATAATTAGCACCCGTGATATATTAGTAATCTATGTTTTGCACTGTGATTTGTGGAGGTGTCCACAAAAGACAATTATATGGATAATTTGACAAGATATTGAAAGGTTGCAGAATTTTGGTGGTTGGTTATATTGGAGGTAAGCAGGCAATTGGGAAGCCATGAATGGTGGGGAGAAGGCTATGTTGTCTCATGAGACAAAGGTCCTGGGAAATTGGTGGTTATGGTTACGTGTTCTCACTTCTTTCTTGCCCACCCAAAGCAAATGCATAATGTGGCTGGCATAGCATCTTGCTTGTGCTATTTTTTGATTAATTTTTTTGGTTAATTTTATTAAATGGTATTTAATGTCATGTATTATTCATGTTGTAAATCCTTTGCTAATTATAAAAATTGTAATAAAACCTTTGACATATTTATTTACAACCTAGACAGTTGTAGTGGAGGTAAGATTTAAGGGTGCTTGGCAACTTGGGGGTACAGTAGTCATGTACTGTACATAAAACTCTGAAAGAATCGTTCTAGTTTTTTGAATCAGCAGAATTTCCAGTCCAAAAATACAGAAATACATCTTAATAACACAGGGTAGCTTATTCCCAGCCTTGGTAAAATACTTCATTAGGCAAGGTTCTCACTGTTTAGAAGTCTGGGCTCATGTGTTTGGTTTCTCCACACCGTGGTTCCTGGTTTAGTAAGTTTGGGGTGCCTTTTTTAGGGTGCTGGTACCCCCTTTCAACAGAAACAAAAGTTTTAAGGAGCACATGTGAGAGGCAAGTTCCAAAAGAACAGAAAAACAGCTACAATGTTCCAGATCTGCCAGTTGAAATTAGTTAATTAAGTAAATGCCACCAGCTTGGAATAGGTGAGTCTATACAGTGAACTAGACAAAAAACAATGGAGAACTTATATTAGAATTCTATATTTTAAGAAATAAATATACCGGTATGGGATCCCTTATCCAGAAACCCGTTATTCAGAAAGTTACGAATTACGGAAAGGCCATCTCCCATAGACTCCATTTTAAACAAATAATTCTAATTTTTGAAAATGATTTCCTTTTTCTCTGTAATAATAAAACAGAACCTTATACTTGATCCCAACTAAGGTATAATTAATCCTTATTGGAGGTAAAACAAGCCTATTGGGTTTATTCAATATATAAATTATTTTTAGCAGACTTATGGAGTTATGGAAATGCAACTAAATAAATTGGAGAACCTGACATTTTTAATTTTTCAGTAAAAAATACAGCAAGTCTTGATGTCTTTAATGAGTCCATCTCTTAAGTGACATATATATATATACATAGTTAAACACCTGTTTTGGAAATAAAAAGCTGGTCCATGATTGCTATTCTATTCAAAGCCTAAAACTTTCACTTGTCAAAGCAAAAATATGGACTGAATTAAAAAGAATTATCTTAAGATTCATTCACCTACCTAGATGCAGTGGGCAAAATGCAATTGCCATGTTTTTTGCCTACAATATTGCAGCTGCAAATGGGAAATCCTCTTGAAGAAGTTGCTTGACCCACTGCAGTTGCATCCAATTTTCCAAAATGGCTGCAACTGCTTGTCCTATTCGGGGCTCAGTTGCCCTGAATATTTTCTGTCTGGGGTCATACAAGTGTCTTTCTTTGGCATACAAGTGATGTGTGCACCCTATTCTTTCGACACAAGTGTGATGCACCTATTGACACAAGATACCCAGAGATCCCTGAAGCTACTGCCAACACGGTTACCCGATGTCAATGGGTGCAGGGCACCTGGTTTAGAATGGAAGGCAGGAAGGACAAAGAGTTCTGATACCTTTATTGAAAGTGAGTTTAGGTGCAACTCTCTGTGGGAAAAGGAACAAGTTGCCCTCTGCACCTGTGGACATAAATGAGCTGCTCCTGCACTTTGCTGTGTCCCACTCCTTCTGCCTCCAACCTCCATTCTTCATCTGTCACATTTCACACCCCAGCTTAGACCCTGCTTATGGTGATGGCCTTTCTTGGAACTTTGGGCCCCAGACCAACCTCAGCCTCCCCTGCGGCATACAGTACCACCTAATTGTACATTCTTAGCCATAATTTGTAGATCTAATCAGAGAAGGAGTTTACCCAAAGGAAAGTAACAGAGGGCCTATTTTTAAATACCTGAAGAGGTACAGGGAGCATAGTGCAATATAGTAAGAAATGGTATCTGATGGATTTCATTTAGAGAATATTTCTATATTCAAGACACTGTGAACTGAGACTACAAAGACCTAATACAGGGATGTCATGAAATTAAATGAGGTCAGACTTGCCTATGGGTTTGTTTTCCTTCAGTATCAGCACCTATTATTAGGTTTACTGATAATCTGCATTAATAACAGTGCCAAGTGGGAGATCAGGAGTGCAAGACAGATGCCAAACAATCTTGCTTTCAAAGTGAGAGACTGACTTCTTGGTGATTAGCTTGCACCATTTTATTTGAAAAAATGTATCAAGTTTAAATATATAAATATGATATGCAGGTATATGTTTTGATATATGTATTTTTTTCGTACAGAGTCATTTCCATAAATAAAGAAGCTAAATCTGGATTAGGGCTTATTAAAGTGTGTAAATGTAGCTTGTTAGGTTAATGCATATATGCTCAGGAAACCTTTTCTTCAAATTTAATTTCATGCTTGCATGTGTTTCTATGATGTGCTGTGTGTATGATCTCTGAGTGGAAAACTCCAGCAAAAATAAATGGATTACCCTTTCTGATTCACTGTCTGAAGTCTCTTCAGAAGAGATCACTACTGCTCTGTGATCTTTAACCCACTGCAATTGACATGACAGGCGTTGAAATGGAAGCCTCTTGGTGGCGCCCTCTGCCTTTGTGGGCCCTGTGTTATAGGAACAGACAACCCTCTTCAGCTTTGCACAATATTCTTCATATCTTGGCAGCACGTAAATGACTGACCTTTCAAAAGCTGCATTTTTTTTGTTTGTTTACGTCAAAGTCAAAACAGTTGTAACATTTGCATTATATTTTGAGATATTTAAGATATTTTATTTTTACTTGTCTAATTTGGCAAGCCAATGCTGTCGTATATTTATGAATTTATAATATCCCTGATGCAAAAACAGATATTTCTATCTCTGGAAAAACCCATTTTCATTTCAGTTTAGCCACATAAACTTGTGGAGATACCACAACTACTGAAAGCTTATAGGGGTAATTTATGAGGACTTCAAGCAGAAGGGCAAGAGCACTAAGGGGTGCACTACAGTGCTCCTGTGTTGGACAGGTGTTTAGCCTGTATTCATGAGGGTTGGGGGGGAGGCACGTAGGAGTTATAGGCATCCTCTCTGCCCACCCCTCACGAATACAGCACTGCCCAAGACAAGTGGCACTGTATTCAGCTGCAGGTCTCTGGGCTCCGAAGCAGAGACCTGTGGCAATTTAAAAAGAAGAAGGCAGGGTGCAAGGCAGATTGTACCCATTTTTTGCACTTTGCTCCTAGCCTTCCTTTTAGAAAATGAGCCTTTAAATTCTAAAAATAGATAATTTTTAAAAAAAACTTTATTTAAAATAAAACATTCCATTTACATGTCAGTATCACTACTTCTTTAAGACAACAAGACACAGCTACCTTAAGTCTCTAGACCAGTGGTTGTGAGCAGTGTCGGACTGGGGTGTCCAAGGCCCACCGGTGCTGCCACCCCAGGGGCCCCTGCCATCTTCTCATTAGATTTGCGGTGGGTAACAAAGGGACAATTGGTTTTAAAATAACTAAAAGGGCTCATATTCAGCCACCTCTCTCAATTGTATAACCACATAAGCAAACACTGAGGTGCAGTTTTGAGTAGCTCTGCTGGCTGTCCAAAAACACAACAGCTGTAGTATTCAGTAATGTGCATGTGTATGTATGTGAATTACACAATTTTTTCCATCAATGGACAGTAAATATCTCAAGGCATTTGCACACTCTGTTTCCATACTACAGACTGAGTATATAAGAGCTGGGAAGGCCCCCTCCTTCTACTATGTTATTACATCTACCTGCAACCACATGTATGGAATGGATAGGGTACTGCTGAATTATATATATTTCTTCATCTATGTAGCCATATAAAGCATTATTTTATACACCTGACTGGTACTCACTTTACAAGGACATTTGAACATGTTCCTAGTTGCTAACATGTTGAGGACCAGTATGAGCGAATATGACATGTCATGATCTTTCCGAAAAGGTTTAAACTGGGAGGTTCAGAAAGCTCTAAATTATAGGAAGGTCGTCTCCCATAGAGTCTAAGCAAATTATTCCAAATTTTTAAAATTATTTCCTTTTTCTCTGTAGTAATAAAAGAGTACCTTGTACTTGATGGTACCTAAGTAGTTATGGGCAAAATTTTTCAGCAGGCATGGATACGCGGCAAATTTTCGCGTTTCGTTGCTGCCACATGTCAAAACAAATTGTCGCACATGTCATTTTGACTTGCATGTCAATAAGATGACGCATGCAACAATTTTATTGAAGCTCGCAACAATTTTTCTTTTAAATGCAACATTTTCGCCAGTTTTTAAATCTTGAAAGATTCAAGGATTTTTCAGCAAGGAGAAATGGGACAGATTCGCTCATCACTATAACTAAGCTGTATGAATCCACATTGGTGGCAAAACTATCTTTTTTATTTATTGTTTACATTTATTTATTTAAAAAAAATGTATTTATTTAATGTTTAAATGATTTTTGGCAGACTTAAGGTATGAAGGTCCCTCATCTAGAAAACCCTATGTCCCAAGCATTCCAGATAACAGATCCTATACCTGTCAATGTGGCTGCTCTACGTATTATTAAATAACAATATTCAGGTTTGCACTGAAACTGCTCTCCCCAGGTGAACTCATGACCAGCATCAATGGGTCTAGAAAAAAAACTGAATAACAAAAACCTCTCAAACAGTCTGGTTCATCATTACTCAGTCTGAGTTGCAACTTCACTCATATTATATTCCTTGATTTAAAAACCGGGAAAGTGCTTTTAGAATCTTGCCAGGTTTTTGGTTGTGAAGTAGAACCAAGGATTGAATAAAGGTCTGTTTTTCAATTCCCAGAGAAGAACATTGCTGTGAGTGATTGGACACAGCAAGCACTGGAGGCACTGAAATATGTGAGAAAATATAGACTGAAAAAATACCCTATTGCATTGCCAGAATATATCAGCAGAAAGAAAACATTGCAGAAAGGGTTTATGGGATTTTACAAACAAGAAAGAATTAATACAGACAATCTATGATTCAATTATTGTGTTCGGTTTTTTTTTCAAGCCCTTCTTGATCTGTTGGCCAGTAGAAAATTGTACAGCAATGCATCTAAATTCAACTATTTATTTGCTATAAAAAAATTGCCTATGCTTGACTACAGACTTGTCCTACATTATCAGTTACCCCTATAAATGGAACAAGAGAATATTTCTCTGAATATAGGGTGGGAAGAAAAAAATGATTTAAATTGGCCTGTGGGGTTACAATAATATACAAAATGATGATTATTCCTAATAATTTTGGGAAGCAATGACTTGCCCGGCTCTGACTCCCCACAGGTGGACCACAGAAAGTATTGTCTGAAGCTGTTTATCAGAGTAGCAGGAAAGAACAGAAAGTACTGAGAGGTTAGAGGGTGGTCATGCATGTTGAGGTAATAAATGCACGTACTTGAAAAACATCAAACATCTTAATTGTATGCTTCACTGTGCAATGAACAGCTTCTGAATAAAATGAGGTCTGGCTGGCTAATGTGTGTGCTTCTGTAATATTGACTGGTTGCTAAATCCTACAATCACACATTAAAGAAAGAAATCAGTAGTTCTTTTATATGCATTTAATTAAAAAAGTCCTACCAGTCAGCTGTTTTTGTGGGTTAATTCAAAGAAAAAAAAATCTTAAGCATTCACAATAGAAACCTTTTAATAGCTAATATTATTTTTATTGCTTTGTTTTGCAAGTGCCGGGTCATAGCCTTACTTGTCTATAAAATGTGGCCAATGTATCTCTACATAAATCTTGACCTTATTTTCCTTTGCATCGTTTCTGAGGCCCAGAAATATACAGGTAGTGATGAACAAATGTTTTCTCCAGGTATGGATTTGCAGTGAATTTTCGCATTTCGCCATTGGTGAATTGTTTCGCAAAACTTCTGTAGCAATCGCATCAAATTGGATGTGGTCGTGGCAAAATAGGTGTGGTCGTGGCGAAAAAAGATGCGTGTGACAAAAAAATTACGCAGGTGACAAAAAAACGATGCACGTCAAACGTGCTTCGCGTATTTTTCTTCATTTTGCAAATGATACTGTCGTTTTGCAAATTTTTCAATGAAGTGAAATGGGATAGAATCGCTCATCACTATATACAGGTCCTCAAAAAAGATCAGAAAACTTTATAGCTCTTCATAAAAACAATATCCTTCTTCATACGTGGTGGAACCGGGGGAGTCAGAGATAAGGTAGATCACCTTGAAATTTGGTTTTAGAAAGAGGTAGACAGACTTGCTATTAGTCTTCATTTTTTTGTGTTTTTTGAATTTTTGTTGTGCACCTGTTTGGAGGTTTGGAGTCTGACAGCTATCTGGTTTCTAGATCTTAATTACCCTTTGCAATCATATATCTATTAAAGGACAATGAAAGGGGTTAATATAAATTAAAAGTAAAGGTGGCCATACACGAGCAGATCCGCTCGCTTGGCGATGTCGCCAAGCGAGCGGATCTTCCCCTGATATCCCCACCTACGGGTGGGCGATATCGGGGACCATTTAGGTAAAAAAAATAATAATCCGATCGTTTGGCCCTGGGGCCAGACGATCGGATTATGTGGGCGGCAATGGGGCAGTCGGATCGGGGACCACATCAACGAGCCGATGCGGTCCCCGATCCGACCAGATTTTCTAACCTGGCCGATCGAGATCTGGCCAATTTCAGGCCAGATATCGGTCGGCCAGGCCGATCTGCTCTCCCCATACACGGGCCGATTAGCTGCCGAATCGGTCCAAGGGACCGATATCGGCAGCTATAGTCGGCCCGTGTATGGCCACCTTAAGTCTAAAGGCATTCTTTTAAAGTACTTACTGCATATCTAAATTCCCTGACCCCTGCTTGCTTCTCTGAGATATGGTGCTGGCAGCCTACAGCAGTGTGAAGACTACAGTGACATCACTGAAATATCTCTTCCCTTCCTGTAGGTGCCAGCGGCAGCCTTCCTATTCTCTGAGCATGTGTGTAACTTGATCCTGTCTCCTGTGCTGAGCTACACATGCCCACCAGCCAATCAGAAGCAGATCTGGCAGAGGGGAGGGGGGGGAGGGAATGAAACACATGTGCAGTATGACGCAAGGAGGGAAAGGAAGGGAGAATACCTTTTTAGAGATGGCTGTCTGTTCTAGAAAATGTGAAGTAAGTGTGGCTGAGTAAATATGTGATTAGGTGAGCCAAAAGTGTGGCATTTTTACTAAACAATAGGAGGACTACTGGGCAGTATGCTTTTTACATTTTGACTTGCATTCTCCTTTAAATAGTAAAGACCATTTTGAATTGCAAATAATGAATAAAAAATGAAAAGTTGCTTTGAATAAGTCTATTGAAAATAGTAAACATATTCAAATATTAATTAACATGTTAACATTTTAAAAATGTATTTCAAATGGAACTTCCCCTTTAATAACAGTACAGTAGTCAAAAATAGAAAATTCTCTCATCCTATAAAACCTTGTACCAGTAGGTTTGACATCGATAGTGTTTGTGATATTGAAAGTATTTTTTTAGGGATGGCATTCAAAAATATGCAGGTAATACCATAAGCAAATATGTGGTTTCACTTATGTATTATGACAATAATAAAGTACTTATGACAATTATGGGATGCTAAAGGGATCCATGTTATGTATGTGCATAAGCTGTGTTATGTGTTATAAAGTTATATGATTTTGAAGGATGTTAGAATGTTGCAGCCTTGGGAAACAGTGGGAGGAGACTGGGAAGCTTGTCTCTGTGTGTAAGAATTAAAGATGGTCAACTGCTAACAGCCTGCCTGCATTATGCCTTCTCTCCTCCTCACTCATCACCTCCTCTCTCTCTCGCATCCAGGACTTCTCACACACTGCACCCATCCTCTGGAACGCTCTTCCCCGTCCCATTAGGCACTGCCAGACTCTCCAAGCCTTTAAACGGTTTCTTGAAACTCACATTTTCACTCAAGCCTATAACCTAAACCCCCCAAACATTCACTAACCACTGGTTTTCCCCTCTCCCTCCACACTTAGGGGCTGATTTACTAATCCACGAATCCGAATCCCGAATGGAAAAAAATCGGATTGGAAACGAACATTTTGCGACTTTTTCGTATTTTTTTCGATTTTTTCGTCACAGTTGCGACTTTTTCGTAGCCGTTAAGACTTAAGCAAATTGTCGTGACTTTTTCATAGCCATTACGACTTTCATGAATTGTCGTGACTTTTTCATAGCCATTACGACTTTCGTGAATTGTCGCGACTTTTTCATAGCCATTAAGACTTTCGTGAATTGTCGCGACTTTTTCATAGCTATTACAACTTTTACGAATTGTCGCGACTTTTTCGTATTGAGCGCTCAAAAAATTTGCGACAATTCGCGAAAAAGTCGTGACGTGCCGAAAGTCGCAAAATACTGATCATTACGAAAAAAACACATTCAGACGCTTTTCGGACGTTCGTGGATTAGTAAATGTGCCCCATACTGTCACTTTAAACACCTACATGAACTCCAACGGCATGCTATTTACCCTGACCTTATGTCTCAGCCCTCCCTTTTAAAAATTTAAGCTCTTGCGAGCAGGGCCCTCCCCCTAGTGTCTCCGACCCTCATCCAAATGTAACTGCAAACCATTTTTGTGAATTGTTTATATGTACATGTTAACTGTTATGTCTTTTGTACCCCTCTATTCTGTAAAGCGCTGCGTAAATTGATGCTATATAAATAATAATAATAATAATTACTGTCCTGCATCACTGATACAGTATAACAATCCTCTATCCAGTTTCCTTCTAAAACTCATTTAGTTATCTCATACAGGGCTGATTTAACATACCAGTGGGCCTAGGGAAAATATCTGTTTGTTGGCTGCCCTGCAGCCATCCCAAAATGGAATTTGGGTAAAATTTGAACCCTTAACCAACAGCCATGGGAGCAGGAAAACCATAATTACAAAATAGGAAAACATAATAAGAGACAAATTCAGTCTTTCATAACAGCCTTATGCAAGAGGTAAAGAGGGCTCTGCCCAAATGAGCTTCCACGCCTTATAAATGTGTTGCAGAGCTCTCAAGGTGGATTGCCATTTCAGTAGGATACTTCAGGCAAAGTTACAGCACATGAAAGGTCTGATTGTGAAACCCTGTCCTTGATTGGCCCTGGGCAAATCCCTCTTTTGCCCAATCTCATACTCTCATTCTGCCATGTGTAGAATCTCCATGAGCTTTCACAAATGTATTCATATTTACTGGAGACATTTTGGCACTATATGTTTTAGATAACAAAAAAAAATCTTCATCAGGAAAATACATAACAACATAAAAGCCCAAAAACTATGAATACAAACTTACCAACAGGAATGCTAGTTCCTACCATGTGACCAGGTGCAACTAAACCCACATGTCAAATAAGCAGTGCCATCTAGAGGCTGGCTCCAGAAACACATCAAAGTTAAGAAATTATAAGAACTTAATGGTAGTTATGCAGTAACATCTGCAACATTTACTAAAAAAGCAAGTGTAACCATGAATTCATCATACCAGTCAAGCCATTAGTATGTCCATATACTTAGATATTAGGGATGCACCGAATCCAGGATTCAGTTTATGATTTGGCCAAGATTCAGCCTTTTTCAGCAGGACCAAATCCAAAACCTTAAAATCATGTGACTTTTTGTCACATAAACACGGAATTTTAAAAATGTTCACTGTGTGCGGTTCACTTCCACTTCATTATGAAAATTAGTATTTGGATTCTGAATCTTTCACAAAGGATTTGGGGTTCGGCCGAATCACAAAAAAAGTGGATTTGGTGTGTTCCTATTAGATATCCAGTTAAATTTTTATATAGACCAAAGCATTGTATTGGGGTCAAACTTTAACTCCATCTTCCTAAAAATCTATGTTTTAACAATATATTTTCAATAAATTTTTGATAAAGCATTGAAGGGTGTGCTGGCCACAGATGATTATTATTTTCTATATATACATAATTTTAGCTATGCACCCCGCAGAATATTGAGCCTTGGAGTGCGGACACGATTTGGATTGAGATATATATATATATATCGAACCAAGGGTGGCACACCGCTTCAATCCTTGTCCCAGGTGCACGGTAAAAGAGTTTAAATATTGAAAAAAAGACCAGCAACACCGGATCTATTGCAAACAATCAATTATATATCAAGAAAGGTCCCGACGGGGACCGAAACGTAACGTTGGCTGTTCATGTATTTTTCAATATATAATTGATTGTTTGCAATAGATCCGGTGTTGCTGGTCTTTTTTTCAATATATATATATATATATATATATATATAGGATAATTGAATATAGATGCCGCACTCACAGGTCTTAGTGAAAATAAAAGGTATTTATTGTGACAGACTAACGTTTCGGCTGAGTCCACAGCCTTTCTCAAAGAGAAAGGCTGTGGACTCAGCCGAAACGTTAGTCTGTCACAATAAATACCTTTTATTTTCACTAAGACCTGTGAGTGCGGCATCTATATTCAATTATCCTATACAATTTTGTATACTGCACCCAGGCATCTGAGATCCTCTATAAACGTGAGTGCCTGCTTTTCTCCTTTTTGATTTTATATATATATATATATATATATATAAACAGTCCAAAGTGTCCACACTCAATTCTCTCTTGACTACTAGTGATGATTGAATATGTCCTGTTTTGATTTGCTGAAAAATTCACGAAGCGGTGAAAAATTTGTGAAATGCGCCTATCGCGTGACTTTTTTGACGCAATCGCAACTTTTTTTGACGTGTCAAATTTTTATCGTAGGGAATTTTTGCAGCACTTCCGCAAAAAAAATTGCCAATGGTGAAATGCGGAATTTTGCAGCGAATCCATACCTGGCAAAAAAATGTGCTCATCACTATTAATCACAGGTGGATGGACAAAGTTTAATAAATACAATGTAATATATATATATACAGTATATATGCATGAGAAATTCCAGTTAGTAGCAACAAAAGTCCCTATCTATCTGTTTATCTGTCTCTGCCACCTCTGTGTATATACAGGTATGGGATCCGGAAACCCGTTATCCAGAAAGCTCCGAATTACAGAAAGCCTATAGACTCCATTTTAATCAAATGATTCAGAATTTGCTTTTTCTCTGTAGTAATAAAACAGTGCCTTATAATTGATCCCAATTAAGATATAATTAATCCTTTTTGGATGCAACACCATTAATTAATGTTAATTGATTAATTAATGTTTTATTGATTTTTTAGTAGACTTAAGGTATGGAGATCCAAATTACGGAAAGACCCCTTATCCGGAATAGACTTGGTCCCGAGCATTCTGGATAATGGGTTCTATACCTGTATATATATATATATATGGGACCTGTTATCCCTGTTATCCAGAATGCTCAAGATCTGGGTTGTTCCAGATAAGGGATCTTTCTGTAATTTGGATCACCATACATTTAATCTAGAAAAAACATTTAACATTAAATAAATCAAAAAAGGATTGTTTTGTCTCCAATAAGGATTAATTATACCTTAGCTGGGGGCAAGTACAAGATTCTGTTTTATAATTATAGACAAAAAGGAAATCGTTTTTGAAAAATGGAATTATTTGATTAAAATGGAGTCTAAGGGAGATGGGCTTCCTGTAATTCAAAGCTTTCTGAATAATGGATTTCTGGATAATGGATCCTATACCTGTATATGAATTGCTGACATGAATTTCAGATTCCCTTTTCCCATTTGTTTTTTTCTGCAATTTGTTTTTTTTTTTTGCGTTAAAAAGCATGAAATTGAAAAACCATTTAAAAAACAAAAATTTTCAATGTTTATTAAGCAAAAGAAACTCCACCATCTCAAAGCTTCTCAAAGTCAAGTAGAAATTAATGGGAGCTGTCCTGGTTAAAATTTCAACCATTTAGTCAATTGAAATATTTCAAAAAATGTTTGGTTTGCGACTTATTAAAAATTTGAGGCATTTGTGCATTGGTTGAAGTAAAAAAAAAATGTGAAAATGACACAAATCTGAATTTTGATAAATATGCCCCAATATGTATTTGAAAAGTTTTTCCATTGAATCAAGTGCGGCAGAGTATATGGATCTATTTACCTAAGTATACATTGCCTTCACTATTAAGAAATTCAGCTGTAGCTAAACGTTACAATGGCCACATTCAGAACTGACAAATGACAGTCGTAGGCTCTAAATTTCTCTCTGGCACCCTAATTTTGTCTCCTCTTTGACTTCTGTATCACATGTAACCATGTGTAGAATCATAAAATAATTATGCAGTGTACAAGCTTTCTGGGAGCATGTACTACTGTTTTCCTAATTCTTTATCGCTCTCATTGATCGTGGCGTGTGTGCATTGATCCAAGTCGGCCATCTGGTAAGGCAAGATAAGCGTGCTAGTGTCTTTGCAGTGAACTGTCACTCAGGGAGGGGGTACGTTTTGGCTGTAGGGAATTATGGGGGCAGGATTAGCCCTCTTCCTATGAGTAAACTGAATTTTAAATGCAACTTTGCAGCTGCATGGGCCATTTTCCTAACTTCTGTTCTCATCCATGGTATATTTTGATAGACATTTTTGAATAAACAGTATTTTTCCTGTATTTTTTTCATGATAAATAAAATTGTGTGGTATTTATATTAGTAGATTTCTGTTAATTTCTGCAGCCATTACCCATAGCTCTGTGCAAATATAAAAGGAACAACTCATTAGGGTTTGTGGCTGGCATGCCAGGCAGAGTATCTATTCCTTTTTAGTAAAATAGAAATTGACTTCCATAACCTTCATAGTGGCATATTCAATTTTCCTCTTTATAAAAATAATATTAATGCAGTCTCTATCTCGCCTTGTGCCTCGTTCGTGTGACCCTCTGCTGTCATTTTAATAACTACTGAAACAATAGAGGACATATTGCCCCCGCCACCAAGCCCCCACCATCTTTTTTTTGTAAGTCTGTCACTTTTCTTTCTTCTGAAAATGTGCCCACTCTCATTGTTGCCTTATATGTGCTTGAAGAGACGGAGGGGGATTTGAAAGGCCTTCCACCAAAATTGAACAAATCTGTCAAAAAAGATTAGTTCTATTTTGTCTGCTGGGTACTGACTATTCATGAATGTAAAGAGAGGGTTAGGGTGTCATAGTAAGTTGCTAAGGTGGCTGGATTTCGGCTATTGACACGAAGACACCAAACTGGATCCTACAAAAGAGCAGCCAGAAGGAAAGGAGCAAAATGGTCTGCCATGTGTTTAGCTGTACTTACTCTATCCCCCCTTTTTATTTCCTTTTGTTGCCACAACTTTTATTGTCATACAGTTGGAAAGAAAAAATGTTAGTCAGAGGCTCCAGGCAGCACCAAGCAGAAAAGGGGATTAGCATATCACTGGGATCATCTTACACTGAACTAAATTCCTTTCAGGATGTATAATTAGTAAATACAGTCTATTTGGAGCCTAAAAACAAGAAGAATTAGTGCTGATCTCTGTTTAGGAGAGAAAAAAATTAAAAATATCCCTTCTGTTTTTTCTGTTTCCTGTTGCTTAAACCGCTGTATGGTGCCACACTATGCAATACAAAGCATTAACCATTAAATGCCACCATCTTATTCACCATCATCGCACTTGATAAAATGCCACATGGTCTATTGTTGTCTTAAAGCTTACAATCTATTTTTTAATCCATTTAGTAAATTTGCAGACTCAGCTAATCAAGACTCACGGTATCGGTCATGATGATGGTGATGTAAGTTTGCTCTGCATGAGTGCTTAGACATCCACCCACTGTAAATTGATTCTTTTAACTTTGTGTTTATACATGTTTGTTCTAATTATGCCCTCAAAGCAATTGAAAATATGAGCATTGTAATTAAAGTGACATTCCAGCTATGTTTTATATGGAATTGTGAAGTTAGTCTTATTATTGGGTATATCATTTGAGTGTTCATTGAGTGTTCCATTATTTACATTATTTCCCATGGGCTTACAATCTACATTTTCTGCTACGTAAACACACATATGAAGGTCAATTATATCAGGACCCATTTGACTTTCCAGAATGGTTTTGCGCTGTGGGAAGAAACTGGGGCACCAAACAACACACTCAGTGCCTGGTTGGAATCAACACAAAGACAACAGAACCAAGGCAAAAGTTGTAGAGTATTTCAACACAACAAGTAACACAAATATTTACCCTTATGGTCCCAAAATCAGAGTTCACCCCCAAATTATGGTTTATTCTAGAACCTATTTATAAAGCCATGCAAATAATTTACCCCAGATAGAATGGTGTGGTGTAAAATACTTGTGACCCCTGAAATCCTCTGTTTAAAAAAACTAGTTGGAGTATTTATAAAGCTGTGTCATTTTTGAAGCTGCCATTTATGCCATTACTTTAAACCATCTCAAATCTGGTGAAACCCATTCAAGTCAATGGGAAAAATTCAAGTGTAAGCAGGGCCAAATCTATATATAGGCACCCAAGGGCCTGTGTAGGAGAGCGGCCCTCAGGTGCCTATATAATCAATATTTAAAAAAAATAAATAAATAGAAACCATGGCTACCTAGCTAAATCTGGAGGCGGAGCTGGGGGTGGGGGTGAGGGTTCCCAAAGCAATTCCGGCAGAAGTGATGGCAGAAGTAAGGGAAGTAGGGGCGCAGTTAGGTCGGGTTTCCTAGGGTGGCACTGGACCTTAATACAGCAATGAATGGAAGAAGTGGTGTTAGAAACCCTTTTTATACAGGCTCCTCAGTGACTCAGCTATTAAATATGGGTAATCAAACACTTGTGTAACACTGCTCCAAGGCAACAGTTAAAAAGTTAATTAAATATAGAGCACATTGCACATTGCAGCCGTGGTATGATTTTTTTAAAGATATATATTTTTCTGATCGTTCCCACCAAAGGCTGAACAAATGGTAAAGTCTAATTTGCTGTTGTCAGCTGAAAGAAGAAAGAATTCTATTAGCGAGCCACTCCTTTGCAGACATTACACAGGTGGAAAATCCAACAAGAAAAGACTGTAGAAGTTTCCCAACAGGTTGTCGAAAGAAAAATATGAAAGAGAAGCCTGCTCATCCAAGCATGCCGTACAGAAGAATGCACGTCTTGGGGCTGCGCTGCAAAGGTTGACACTGGAAGAAAGAATTCTATTAAATCTACTGGCAGATGGTTTATGCAGGTGCTGAACGGTAGACCTTTGACTATGTGGCCCTTAAACGTTATACTGTGAAAAATATCTTTTAAAGGCAACACATGCCATCTGTCATATGTTCCTATGGGTTTTATACATCACAATATTTTTGACCTGTCTCCATTCAGTTTTATAAAACAGGGAAGTCACAGCCTCCCAAATAGTGCGATCCACAGTTCCCAGAAGCCTCAGAATGCTGGAAATTGTAGTCCTTCACCTCTGGAGCTTGGCCATTTTTTATAGTTCTACTAAGACTGTCTATGAATTTTGATGATAACCAGCAATAGGTAATTTAAAGTAGTTACTAATATTAATCATATATTTAATTTTGATTTTCCAGAGTTTTAGAGCACTGAAACAATACCAAATTAATAAAGCTGTATTAATTGTATGATATTAATACTTTCATTACGTACCAAATAGCAATTAAGAGTAAAAAGATTAGTAAGCTAAGCTCACTTGTCGGTCACTAAACACTTGAATAGCATTTGATTTAAAATATCACAAGATTGAAACATATTTGGACTTTTATATAAAAAAAACAGGGGTCAGTCATCACTTACTGATATAAGAGCTATTTCATATATTCACATGGATTAGAAAGAGCTAATTTAATGGGCCATTGATTACTGGCTGCATTTACACATATTTTCAAAATCAGTGTATTTTGGGGCATGCCCAACCCAAGCAAACAGACGTGGCCTTTGGCCAAAAAGCTTCCCAACTCGTGTGAGGTACCGCAAAGGTCAGTTTAGTACATGTGACAGGTATGGGATCCGGTATCCAGAAATATCTGAACTGCAGCAAGTCGTCTCCTATAGGCTCCATTATAATCAAATACTTCTAAATTTCTGTACAGAGAAAACTCTGTACAGGTATGGGACCCCTTATCCAGAAACCCACTATCCAGAAAATGGAGAAAAAGGAGATCTCCCATAGACTCCATTTTAATCAAATAATTCACATTTTTAAAAATGATTTCTTTTTTCTCTCTAATAATAAATCAGAACCTTGTACTTGATTCCGACTAAGATATAATGAATCCTTATTTGATTAATTATACAAAACAATCCTATTGGGTTTAATTACTGTTGAAATAATTTTATTAGTAGACTTAGGGGCACATTGAATTTTGAATTACAGAAAGACCCCTTATCCGGAAAACCCCAGGTCCTGAGCATTGTGGATAACAGCTCCCATACCTGTAATAATTAAACAGTACCGTGTACTTGATCACAACGAGATCTAATTAATCCCTATTGTGGGCAGAACAATGATATTGGGTTCATTTAATGTTTACATTATTTTTTTGCAGACTAAGGTATGGAGATCCAAATAACAGAAAGATCCTTTATCCAGTCTCATACCTGTACACAAGGTACAGGTTCTGCTCTAACATATTCAATGCATTTGCCACGTGAAAAAACTGTGAAATAACTCCCTCTGACTTTAATGCATTTCCAACAAGAAAAAAATGCCCATTGACTTCAATGCATTCAGCTTAAAAAAAAAAAGCCTGTTGGCTTCAATACACTTGGCTGAAGAAAACAAAAATGCCCAAATGTTCACAAAAATGCAAAAAATGTTGCCCGCCCAAAAAAATAAATTTTTGGATGCGCACGTAATTTTTTTTTGATGCGCAACATTTTTTTCCTCGCTGTGAATTTTTCCGTTGCGAATTTTGTCGCCCATAGTGCAAAAAAACTCGCCAATGGCAAAATGCAGAAATTCGCTGTGAATCCATGCCTGGCATAACATTTCGCCCATCGCTACTTGAGAAAGAAAATGCAGAGAAAAAATATTTATTGACTCCATTGAACTTGCTAAATTTCACTCCAGTTTTGCTCATAACCAATTATTATGGGTTTGATTAGTTGTAGATAAAAATATACATCACAATAAGAACATTTTTCTTGATATCTCATCATACAATATATATTTTTACTATGTACATTTTCCAGTCTGTTCACCATCTTAGAAAAACGGTGGACAACAGTGATGAGCGAATCTGTCCCGTTTCGCTTTGCCATAAAATATGCGAAATAGGGAAAAATTTGTTGCGTGATTTTTTTTGTTGCCCGCGTCTTTTTTTGTCGCCTGTGTCTTTTTTTTTGTCGCCCGAACTTTTTTGATGCGACCGCACCCAAATTGTTACGTGACCGCGCCCAATCTGACTCGCCCTTTTTTGACGTGACCACGTCCAATTTGTGCGTGACAAATTTTTCTGCAGCAAATTTTCACAGAATTTTCGTGAAACAATTCGCCAATGGCGAAATGCCGAAATTCGCTGCGAATCCATGTCTGGCAAAAAAATGCACTCATCACTAGTGGACAATATACAGTGAAAGAAGAATTAAAGACTGACAATGACGTAGCACCTACATACCGATTCTGAAAACTGCTAACTCACCTTTAGGCTGATTCGTATCCTTTTTTAAGCTGTACTTCCCATTGTAACTTTCAAAACACTCAAGCCCATTAGCCAATGCCAATCATTATATACATTTCTATTCCATGACTATTAAATTGAGTTTTAATTGCGGCATATTTATGTTTCTTTGTCATTATTTGCAAATTACAAGGATGAAAACGTTTTGGCTGTAAATTAATAATAATACACTAGTCGAGCATTCATTCTCAAATAGCCCAAAGCATAAAGCCCAAGGCAGTGAGCATCCAGGATTGGTGGCTGAAAAAAATCCAGGATTTCTAATGATTACTTAATAGGAAAGACTGTAGGATCACAGTCTCAAATGGGTTTCGCCTGTTCACACCCTGAGAGGGATTACATAACAGACCTGTATTTCAGGTTAAATATAACAGAAAATGACTTTTCTGTGCTAACTGTCTTGCTATATGTTGATGTGAGATATATTTCAATGCTAGGTTCAGGGCCCTGTGGTGCCCTAGTCCATTATTAAAGGTGATGCCTCCTACCATTGCTGATAAATGCATTCCGATCAATTTCATGACCATCTGACCTCATAGACATCCTTTCTGGAGCAATGTCGCTGTGATGAACTTTGTGTCATAATTAACAAAGCCATAAAGTGTGCTGAAACGATAGAAAATATACTACATTTTAAAAGGTACAGTATTAGCCCATTACCTTCTAGATCTCCTGGGTACTGAGCTAATTAGAACTGCTCCCCTTATTATTAAACAGTGCTCAACCAAGTAGAAATACCTGACCATATCTGTGGTCTAAGTGGTCATGCCTCATGGCCCCAAAACACAAACACAATTTGCCCAAACTCTGCCCATTCCCCACCACACTATCTTTGCAGTCTGTGAATTAGTTTATCAGGTTTGTTCAAGCCCCCCCACCCCACGATGGTGACCCTGAGAGGACTCCTACCTATACCCCTCATGGCAGCCCTGAAGCCATGGTTGATTTATTACATGTTTTTTTAAGAACAATGTGTAATGCACCCAACTACAAACTCTTAATGTAACATTGTTCCACTTTAAGTTTTTTTTAGTTACTCATGTAAAGAAATCTATATAAAGTTATTATGGGGGCCATAAATGGCACAATCAATTATACAATAAGTGTATCATAAGATGGGTGACAATGGAACAAAACAAACAACATTTGAAAAAGTAGAGGAGAGGGCTCATTTACATCAAAATGTGCAAAGTGTAATTTTAAAAAGGGGACTAAAGGTGGCCAGACACATTCAGATTTTAGTCTTTGGATATCGATTGTACATGTAAATGCAAAAATGTAAAACTAACATTCAGACTGAAATTGAAGGATAAAGCCCTAAAAAATACAAAGACAAATACAAGGATATCGCCTATATTTTTTCTTTAGCTGACCAAAAAAATTTTCTAACCTGGGCTATCAGCTAAACATCCAATCGCCATGATACGAAAATTATCGTAAGATTTTGTTGTAAGTGTGTGGCCAGTTTAACCCTGATTTTGACCCACAGTTCAGCAGTTTCCTACTGAATTCGAGTGTATTTGTGGGCACAAACTAAGGAGCAAATTTATCAAAATCCAAATGTAACACTTATAATTCATGAATTTGAGAATTCAAAATTTTGAGATTTATTAAGTACAAGACAACTGGAAAAGTTGAATAAAAAAATGTAGCATCTAAAAGCTGGCCAGTTCTTGTAGAAGGCAATGGAAGTTGTCATTTCAAAGCTGAATCTAGTTTTCAATTCCATTTTTGCAAGACCAAATGATAACTAAGCAAGCCTCTGAGTTTGGAGAGTTTTTTCAAATTCAGGAAAAACTTGAAAATACTCAAATTAAATTTTTGATAAATCTGCCTTCCAGTAGTGTCCATTTCAACTTGCACACAAATCGCCAATATGGGTGCAAATTAGTGGCCAGTTTTGTGAATCATGTGCAAGTTATGGTGCCCATGTCTGCATTAAAGCTGATTGCCTGATGGAACTCAGTTGCACCCATGGACACAACCTGCTAAGGGAGCTTTGGATTTGCCATCAGATCTAGGCAAGGTTTCCTTAGGCCAGGGGTCCCCAACCACCGGCCGGGGATCGGTGCCAGGCCGTGGGCTGTGCTGAACCAGGCCACATCTGGTCCCAATTACCGATCCAAACTCTGATGTGTTACACAGCCATGACAACAGCTATGTGAAGCCCAGGAAGCTTTCTACTGATCGTGACTAGTGATGAGCGAATTGGTCCCCAAAATGAAACGTGTTTGTTGCGCAATTTTTTTTTGCCGCACGCCTATTTTTGACGCTACCGTACCAATTGTAATGTTGCCATACCTATTGTGATACGACCGTGCCTATTTTGATTCAATTGCGCCCATTTTGACTTGACTTTTGATGCGCAACAAATTTTTCACAATGAATTGTCACAGAAGTTTCGCCAAAGGGGAAAATGTGGAAATTCGCTGCAAATCCATGCCTGCTGAAAAATTTGCTCATGACTAATAGTGACAAGGACCAAAGTGCTTAAAGCTCCATACTAAGCAGCAGGGGATGTAACCACTTAGGTGGGAGTAAGAAAAGCAAGGGAGCTGGGCGCATCTAGTTGCAGGGAAACAAGCTCAGGTCTCCCACTGATTTTGTATTATGATGAGCTGTATTATATTTTATAATAATAGAAATAAAGTGCATAATATAAAATTATATACTATGCACTAGTTTTGCCACCCCCCCACCCCCAGTCCTTGGAAAAATTGACTTGCTTGAGACCGGTCCGTGGTGCAAAAAAGGCTGGGGACCACTGCCTTAGGCTACAGGCAATTAAATAGAGTAGACGGAAGGGATGCATTAGTGCTGGCTGTATGTTGCTATGGGTATGTATTGGTTAGTGATGAGCGAATTTCTTCAGCAGGCATGAATTTCCAGTGAAATTCTGCATTTTGCAATTGGCAAAACTTCTGCGAAAATCACGGTCGTGTCAAATTAAAGGCACGGTCACGTCAAAAAAAGTTATGAGGCACCCACGTTTCGTGAATTTTTCTGTAGTTTTGCAAATTTTTCAGTGAAGCGAAATGGGACAGATTCGCTCATCACTAGTATAGGTGCAAGTACCTTGGTGAATAGTGTTATGTGTCTATTCCAGTGCTTTGTGTATAAATGAATCCTGTGTTTTGGATAAGAACAAATATCAGACAAAAGAAATGCATAGCACTGTGTATATAAGGAACAATACAAAATAAATAATATACTATTAACTATCTATTACATTCGTATGGCAAAGCATGGAATGTAAGATTTTTTGGAATATGTGGGGATGAAGCACAATATTCGTTATAGCAGCAGGTTTAATTTATTACTTTAACATTTCAGTTTGGATGACGCATTATAATTGGGCCGAGAAATTAGAAGGCGGTGCAGTATATTTGAAGGGGAAATTGTGCAGGTCTTTCAGCTGTTAATTGGGTAAACAAATATTTCTCCCTTGTATGGAACTCCGGTATCAGGGAAAAAAAACTAATTTAAGCTTCTTTTAAGAGAATCAGAAAACATTAGGGGAAATTAATTGAAGTGCATTGAAATAGCAGAGTCCATAAACAGAGAGTGTTATCTGGGCACGGAAGTGCTCCGTAGCTTAAGGTTCTTTTATCAGTTGTTTATTGTGCTGTTAATGTGGCAATTTAGCAGCATGGAGCAAATATGAACCATATGGAATTGTATATTTTCTCAATTTATATTTCAATATCTATCTGCATATAAATGATGTACAAATCACAAAAATTGGCCATTCGCTGAAATCATTTTCGTCTGCAGGGAAATAAGATGTTTTTTTTCTTTTAACACATTAAGCTGCCTATTCTGCTCTGAATATTTCATTTGTAAAAAAATGACCTCTACTTTTGCATTAATAAAGCTTGGAATAATGTAAAAATATATTTCTATTTCAGGAACTTCACTGTACCAAACAGAAAAGCACATTTAACCCACCTGCTGGGGGAGATTATACAATGGGTTTCTCCTTATTTTCATACAGTATATGATGGAAGGAACAATTAAGGGTAAAGACACACAGAGTTACTAGAAGCAGCTACTTGTCATGGCTACTAAAATAGACAATGCTGGTCATTTACTGATAAATGTCTCTGCGTGTGTTTTATCAGAGGCAGTTCTCAGTATTGTCTATGTCAGGGTATTTTCTGAGGTTTAGGGCTCTGGTACACGGGGAGATTAGTCGCCCGCGGCAAAACTCCCTGCTCGCGGGCGACTAATCTCCCCGAGTTGCCTTCCCCCTGCCATCCCACCGGCGAACATGTAAGTCGCCGGCGGGATGGGAGACGCGGCGGGGCGATTTCGGGAAATCGCCGAAAAAGCCTCGCAAGTCTTTTTCGGCGATTTGCGCGAAATCGCGCCGCCGCGTCTGCCATCCCGCCGGCGACTTACATGTTCGCCGGTGGGATGGCAGGGGGAAGGCAACTCGGGGAGATTAGTCGCCCGCGAGCAGGGAGTTTTGCCGCGGGCGACTAATCTCCCCGTGTACCAGAGCCCTTAGTAGCCATGACAAGTAGCTTCTACTAAGTAGCTCTGTGTATCTTCACCCTTAGGGCTCTGCGCAGGCGATTTGCCGAAATCGCCTGCGCAGCGTGTGCCATCCCACCAGTGACTTACATTTTCGCCGGTGGGTGGTAGTTTGGGGAGATTAGTCGCCCGTGACAAGGGAGATTTGTCGCGGGCGTCTAATCTCCCCGTGTGCCAGAGCCCTTAAGGGGATGTCTACCCAAATAATGATTTCTCTTTTTGTTTACCTAATGGAAGAAAATACAATTCTAAGCCAGTTTAAAATACATATTAGTTCAATATTTTCAATGAGTGTAACCTTATTTTTAATTAAATTACAATGAAACACAGTTTCTGTGTTCCCTTTGCTATTCCTTTCTCAGCCTGCCAGACTATAGAAACAGAAAATCTTGCGAATAGGCCAAAAAAGTCAGCCAATCATGGTGCAGTAAGGTAGTTCTGAAAGCAGAGTTTTTCAAACTCTTCAAGTACAAGCTCCATTTGAGGTCCAACATATTATCCAGCCCAGAGATGTGGCAAACCATTATTTTTTATAGGCAATTTTTTATGACAATGTTCAGAGAAATCAACTGCTTGAAAACAAGGACCAGGTTTAGGGCTGGTCACGCCTGGATTTGCAGTGATTCCCTAGGATCATCGCAGGAAAAAACATAAGGCAAAAGAATATTATAATGGGACATATTTATCAGAGATCACTTGGAGAATCCTGAAAGTTTCTGAGCTACTTGACCTTTGATTGAATTGTGATCAAATAGTTCAAACTGGTTTCTCATGTTGATCAATATATTGATTGGTAGATTGGATTGATTGCTATTAGCAATATTTTTTTAAGTGCATTCGATAAATATCAATTCATTATCAATAAAAAACGCTCATTGACCTCAATACAGTTTGCATAAAAACATCCATAATTCAGTGTGAAAAACACAATGCGTACAGTGAATTTCTTGCTGTTTTGTGAACTTAGATCAATCCATAATGAGTCAGTCTGGTTCACTGTGGATCATTAATTGCATTTATAACTACTATTGATCTTTGTGGATTGATTGGTATTGATTGTTCCATAATGATCAGTAGTAAATCTGCGTAATAGTTAAAGGGGTGGTTCACCTTCATGTTAACTTTTAGTAAGTTGTAGAATGGCCAGTTCTTAGCAGCTTTTCAACTGGTCTTCATTTTTTATGGTTTTTGAATTATTTGCTTTCCATTTCTTACTCTTTCCAGCTTTCAGGGGGTCACTGACCCCGGCAGCCAAAAAACTATTGCTCTTTGAGGTTACAATTTCATTGTTCATGTTACTTTTTATTCCTTATCTTTCTATTCAGACCCAATCCTTTTCATATTCCACTTTTTCATTTGAACCACTGCCTTTGATAGGGTGATTGGACCCTAGCAACCATATAGCTGCTAAAATTCCATACTAGAGAGGTGCTGAATAGAAAGCTAAATAATTCAAAAAAACAAAAATAAAAAATGAAGACCAATTGCAAATTGTTTCAGAATAGCAATACAATATACTAAAAGTTAATCTAAAGGTGAACAGCCCCTTTACAGTAAATAATTTTTTTACTGTATTTACTTTACAGTAAATACAATAAATAATGCTTAGTTAAGCCAAATAACTAGTTTGGCCATTATAAATGTTGAAAAAATAGGGCCCAAATTTAAAACTGCAAACATGCCAATTCATTTTTCCATTTTCCAAAGTTTTATAAATTGGGGTCCGGTGTGTATGTAAGTATACATGCTATATACATGCTATATACTGTACATTTTGCACAGGGGCTCAAATTCCTTCTCCCAATTTAGACTAACTTCCACTTCCTTTCCCTGTCTAATTCTTCTAACTATTGCAAGATTGTATATTCCAGCCAGTTATGTAATAAATGTCTGAACAGCAACATTAGGGGAGGAATTCACAAAAGTGGCCTTGAAAACATGTGGTGTCAATCTGGAGATTTAGGCTAATGTCAGACGAGGCGTCTGGTGTATATTTTCAGCAAGTGGAAAAGCACTTGCCGAAAATACCGCCATCCACCTCCCACCTGTGCCTGCAATGGAATGAATGGAATACGCTTAGGGGCAGGCACTAGTGCTACCATTTCCTAAGTGCCAACATTTCACAAGTGCTAGGAAGAAGGAAAATGGCAGTTCACAACTCTGCCCATTCCCACACCTTGTGTCTCAACCCTTTCTCCTTGTAGATTGTAAGCTCTTTTGGGCAGGGCTCTCTTCACCTCTTGTATCGGTTATTGATTGCTTTATATGTTACTCTGTATGTCCATTGTATGTAATCCACTTATTGTACAGCGCTGCGGAATATGTTGGCGCTTTATAAATAAATGTTAATAATAATAATAATAATAATAATAGGTGCAGGCACATGTAGCCGAAATACGCATAAAAACCACGAGAGAATGCAAAGTCTTGCGTTCTTATGCGTATTTCAGCTTTATGCCAGAAAATCATTAAATGACAAATTCAAATTGTCTATATGGCAATTTTGTTAAAAAATTTCCTCACCTTACGTCAAAATTAATTTTTGTGACCTTTTTCACACTTTCAGCGGCAAATATGTTTGTAGTTGTAAGGTTGCATGATTCTGCTAAGCAATAGCATTCTTTCCAGCCATTAAAGTCAAACGTGTCATTGGGTGAGTAAACACTACTTTATACATATATTCAAAGTACTTCATAAATCTGTCTGTATAAATCTACTTTATACATATATTCAAAGTAATTCATAAATCTGTGTTCAGCGCTTACATGTGCCTGTATGGGTACAGCCTACAGCGCCATATGGGAGAATGGGGTGTGTTTCTTCCTGTGCTCCCCTGTAGTGAAACGTAAAAGAACTCCGCCGCAGGGGAGTACAGAAACAAACGCTCATCGGTATGAGCCCTAAATATAGAGGAAACCCATTATTGGTATCATGACTTCATCTAAATTGATAATCTTATCTGCTGATTGGCTTAATTAACTAATAACATTGCTACAATGGGCTCTGAATCCTGAAACTTCCCAAATCAAAAAGTAAAAGGATGTCTGTATCTTATCTAGACTGGAACTAGGTGCATGTTTAATAGGACCATCCAATTAGGGTAAATGCTTGTTGGTTAGGAGATTACTTCAGTGCAATTATGTTGGGTGTGGCTGAAGAAAGAATGTGATAATGTGTTTAGCAGTGAGTATGGAGTGCTAGGTAAGTAGGTAGAAGGGGGCTCAGTGCTAATTCAGACTGGTAATTGCAAATAGCTCTACTAATTGCAAATGGTTTTATTCAGTATTGTTGACTGCAAATGTGTATTTCACTCTCTCTGGCACCATCTGATAAATGGCCATTTGTTTGAATGGGTGTGTTCCCTAATGCTAATGTTTTTTGAAAAGTTGGGCAGATCAGGATATACTTGGAGTTGAACTGATTGGGTGCTGCAGGCTGCACATCCATGCTGTCATTGTTTGTAGAGTAAACTGGAAATTCTATGGAGGAGGAACTATCCTGGTAGTTACTAATAAAATGGTCATTGACATGCAATCTACTGGAAGGTGTAATCAGTAAGGCAGAAGGGTGTCACTGAAACTGATAAAGATTAGGATTTCCTAAGCAGTGATGGGTAAAGATATATGTTTAAGGCTGTTTACCACTAAATTAGGTTGGTTTGCTGATATTTTTGATAGCTGCAATCCTTGCAGAGAGTATTAAATGCTTGCGCTTTCTTGTTGCAGCACTGATACAACTGACTTGAATGTTGTTCATGAATATTGATACTTTTTGTATCTAGGGTTTAAAGTTTGACATCTATATATGTGTAGATCACAAAATTTAATTGTCAAATAATTTAATTGTGTAATAATAAAACAGTACCCTGTACTTGTTTGCAACTAAGATATAATTAATCCTCATTGGAGGAAGAACAATCTTACTGGGTTTATTTCATGTTTACATTATTTTTTTGTAGACTTAAGGTATGGAGATCCGAAGTAGGAAAAGACCTTTAATCTTGAAAACCCCAGTCCCTGAGCATTCTGGATAACAGGAGGCAAAACAATCCTATTGGGTTTATATGTTAAAATACATTTTTAGCATACATAAGGGTGAAGACACACAGAGCTACTAGTAGCAGCTACTTGTTGTGACTACTAAAATAGATAATGCTGATCCTTTCCTGATAATTGTCTCTATGTTTGTTTTAGTCGATGCAATTCTCAGTATTATCTATGGCAGAGTATATTCTGGCGTTTAGTAGCCATCAAAAGTAGCTGCTACTAGAAGCTCTGTGTGTAGCAGCTACTTGTTGTGACTACTAAAATAGATAATGCTGATCATTTACTGATAATTGTCTCTATGTTTGTTTTAGTAGAGGCAGTTCTCAGTATTGTCTATGGCAGAGTATATTCTGGCGTTTAGTAGCCGTGCAAAGTAGCTGCTACTAGAAGCTCTGTGTGTCTTCATCCTAAAGTATGGAGATCTAGATTACTTAAAGATGGAAAATCACACTTATCTGGAAAATTCCAGTATCCAAGCACTCTGAATACCAGGAGCCAATACCCATACAGGGGTTGGGGGAGCTGAATGAAGAATACTGCAGCTGTGCAGTAATACCCATGGCAGGCCCGTGCTGGCAATCTGTATATCCTGGCACATACCCAAAGGGCTCCTATAAGATGCCATAGGCAGTTACTGTTTATTGGGCTGTTTGGGCCTCTGTGTACTGAATTTCAAGGACTTTTTTAAATCCCAGACAAGGCCCATGGTCTGAAACACTTGTTATTATACACAAGTCAATGTCAATGGATGACGTACTGTATATTGTACAGATCTGACCCATGGACCCATCAGTTGAGTAGTTAGTCAGGTGTGCAAGCCCATGCAGTTCTACAAAAATGAAGAAAACAGCAGCACTCCGGTTGTTTTGAAAAATGTGAATCTTTACTAAGTGCCAAAGGCAACGTTTCGGGCTTCACTCCAGCCCTTTATCAAGCCCATGCAGTTCTACATTCACCATTAATTCTGTACAAAGGCTTTATTTTCTGATTCTATGAATGCAGATCAAACTGTATCTTTATAAGTCGCACAAATCATTTTGTAGATCTTCATGTACTGTGTATGGCCCTCTAAATGTACATGGCACAATGGGTGGAAAAGGCCACACATTCTGAGAGCAAATTGTTTATATAAACCATTAGAGAGCTTCTGGCGTGTTTCTGTTAAATTGTATTATAATCAGTTCCAATCATAGTTCCAATCATTCCGGCTACTAGCACCTATTGTACATATTACATTGATGGCCTGTTTGTTATTAACACCTGTATAATCAAATAGTTGTGTATCTCTGTAAAAGCAAATAAAAATGTTGTGTAGCAAAACAAATTGGTGGGGAAGAGGGATGTCCTCCTAACTGAATTAATGTAATTGGGGGAGGAACAGCACTGATGTGCACACATTCACAGCATCTGATTACAGAATGATTTGCAGCTTAAGCCATTGTTTACAGACCATTCCACAAACTACTTGTTTACTGTTAGCAGTTTGGGATGTGGACTTTGGGACTTTAGCTGTTAATGGCCCTAAACACTTGGACTAACAGACTGAGCCCTGCTGAAACATTAAGAAAATTGGCCCAAACAGAGATAGCTGCGATCTGTATTTCATTTGCGTAAGGGGCATTGTTCCCCAACAATACCTTCCGGGTTCTTTAAAACAGTAGGGGATTGAGCGGAATCCATTCAGATTCTAAACTGTCTGCAACATTATGCAAGAAAAGGTAAACATCTACTTTCAATACATATGTTAATAATATGTATATTGGAAGGTAACTGAATGAAGTAAATGAATGAGTACACCCTTGGATTGTTGAAATTCCAAAGCATGAGAGGAGCTAGAGTTAGTGAGCTATGAGTTAAAAATTATCATTAAATAATTAACGTAAGGCCACGCCTTAAGGTTTGCAAGGGAGCAAGGATTTCCAGACTTGGATTGTAAGCTCTACGGGGCAGGGACCTTCTTTCTACTGTGTCTCATACCACATGGCACATAATCTGTGTATTTGTACTGTGTATTCATTGTATATATTATAATACTGTTGTACATTGTAAGATTGTTTAGTGCTACGTATCCTTATAGCGCTTTATAAATCAATATATACATACAAGAATCAAGTAATTTGAGCTGAGCGATTTGGGTTTCTATGGTGGAAGAATAAGGGGTAGAGATGGATTGAACAAATATAGATGTAACTTATTTTAAATTATCCTTTTTTTTTTTTCACAAGGGGCTATACCTGTATATCTGGGACTGGTGACTGAAAACATGCAGCGCAAAAGACACTGAAATGATATAAGTGCAGACTTACTAACACACATGTGCATGCATGATGGTATCAGGTTTCCCTGTAGGCCTGGTTTACACAAATTACACATCACATGTAAAAACAAAAAAGTAGAAGTAGAATGGAGGAAGGTGCACTTCTCACATTAGTATCCGTAGTTTGATTCCTGCTTGGGCATTATCTGAAAGATGTTAATAATAATCATCATTATTGTACCAAAAGATCAGTGTGCTAAGCAGTGAAAATGCACAGATACACAGAGGATAGGGACTTATGGACTCCAAAAAAAGAAGTTAATTTCCCCCCTGAATAGAGTGATGTCTGCATTAGGCAGTACTTTATCAAAGAGGGGCGGGTGGAGGGAGGCACATAGATGTCCCCCACACACCCTCTTCCCATTCCCTAGCTTGTTTGTCTTTCAGATGCACAAGTTATGGGGCGTTTAGAGCTGCAGACTGCAATGTTTATCTCCTGCCAGGGCTCACCTGCGCCTCCTAATTCTGTGGTCTGCCCCTTGCAGGGTATAGAAACTGACATAGAGGTGCTTAGTATTCTGAGATCTACGGCACACAAAGGCTTAATTGCTATCTGGTGTTTTATCAGGTTGGAGATCAGAATGAAAAAGTTGGAGAGGGACTGAACATAAAGATACAAAATGAATATTAAAGAATAATAAGAATTCAAAAATGGATGTTGATTTATACTTTTTTGTGACCGCAACAACCAAATAATATTTTATGTTGCACGGTTGAAAATGGCAGAAAAATAGTGCAAAACCCCACAAATACATGTACCAATGGAGAAACTGAAAAATAGAGCTGAATTTTTCCATACATACAATACTAACAAAATAACTTACAGGTGAACTTTTACATGAATACTATTACATTGTGGCCTCTATTTTGGCGTGCACACTGTCCCTTGTTCAGACTGAGTGTGTCCCCAATGAGAAGAAGGGAAACTTCCACTCTAAAGGCAATATACTGTGTGAGCAGCAGCTCTGGAATTATTGCAGCCATTTGGAATTTGTTGGCTAGATGTCTGACAAGACATTTTATTATGATTACACACGAGAACATTACATCTGCTACTGTCTTGCACTGAGAACCTCAAAGCGCTGCCGCATGAAGCATATGTAGCTGTGACATTCAGGTTAATCGTTTGAGCAGCTGATTATTGAGGCACTTGTTTTGAGCTCTTCTTATGAATTCTACTCTTATTACAGGGAAAAGATATTAAAGGGGAATGTAACAAAATGAATTAGCTGAGTGTATTTCATAAAATAACTGCTGACATTATTAATAGTTAAATCTATAGTGTATAAAAAGGGCAACAGTAAAAAGCATTTTCTGTTCATACAGGTATGGGATCACAATATCCAGAAAGCTCTGAATTATGGGACACCACCTCCCATTCTATTTTTAACAAATATGTCAAGCTTGTACTCGATCCAAACTAAGATATAATTGATCCTTATTTCAAGGAAAACAATTCTATTGGTTTTATTTAATGCTTAAATGATTTTTTAGTACAGTGATCCAAATTACAGAAAGACACACTTATCCAGATAATCACAGGTTCCCAGTATTCTAGATAACAAGTCCCATATCTGTTCAAAGCAGTTTACTTCTAAGGGCTCTGGCACATGGGGAGATTAGTCGAAATCGCCTGCACAGCGTGTGCCATCCCACCGGCGATTTACATTTTCCCTGGTGGGATGGTAGTCCGGGGAGATTAGTCGCCCCATGTACCAGAGCCCTAACATCGCTAGTCTCCCAAAAATGCCTGCTAAAATCTGACATCTGGTTAGTATTTGGATTATGCTTCCTGGGAATGTTTAGTTACTTTTAGGGGCTGATTTACTAATCCACGAATCCGAATGAGAAAATTCAGATTGGAAAACAAACATTTTGCGACTTTTTCGTATTTTTGCGATTTTTTTCGTCGCCGTTACGACTTTTCCGTAAATAAACTTTTTCATAGCCATTACAAATTTCGTGAATTGTCGCAACTTTTTCATTGCCATTATGACTTTGGTGAATTGTCGCAACTTTTTCATTGCCATTATGACTTTCGTGAATTGTCGCGACTTTTTCATTGCCATTATGACTTTGGTGAATTGTCGCAACTTTTTCATTGCCATTATGACTTTCGTGAATTGTCGCGACTTTTTCATTGCCATTATGACTTTCGTGAATTGTCCCGACTTTTTCATAGCCATTACAACTTTCGCGAATTGGCGCGACTTTTGTGTTGAGAGCTTGAAAAAGTTGCGACAATTCGCGAAAAAGTCGCAAAGTACCGATCATTATGAAAAAAACGCATTCGGACGCTTTTCGGACGTTCGTGGATTAGTAAATGTGCCCCTTAATGTGGCTAGTCTAGGTCACCAAGAGAACGGATCTTCTTCCAATACGCCCACGTATGGGTTCGATTTCAAATTAAAATGGTATAGGCGCAGTCGGATTGGGGACTGCATTGGCTCATTGATTTCAGGCCAGGTGTTGATCGGGGAGGTCCGTAGGTGGTACCCATACACGGTTCTTAAAAGCTGACAAATTGGTCTAAAGGGCACCTTTACTTTCTGGTGCGTTTGCACACATACAACAGAAAGTTTATTACTGTATCTTCTTTGTAACATGGTAGAAACAATTTCTGCTATTTTAATGGATCTTTAATTGAACCCACCTGCAAGCTTTTTATCATGACAAATTCTCTAGGCAAATATAATGCTTCTATATTTATAACAAAGTTAGAGAATGTATAACCAACAAAGTTAGAGAATGTATTCCCCAATAAACAGCATCACTTCATTAAATACATATTAATTGTTATAATGCAAGTATATACCATGAATATTTTTATAATGTGTAATGCAAATCGAAAGAAAAAATTAGAATAGTTCAGAAAAAGCAAAAACAAAGTACAGGACAGATTTGCTCACCACTACTTTTAATGAATCTTTAAAAGCATTTTAAACCGCAAAGGGATGACCATTAATAACAATTAAAACAAAGGTTTTGAATTTTACTGGATTCAGACTCAATTCCTTGTGGGGTATAATGTGTCCTAATTAGTCTACAAGTGCCCAAATCGCTTCCTCTGTATATTGCCATGACTACATTCACCATAAGCATTTATATCACACCAAGTAATATTAATTGAGAGTAGTGTGTAACTAAACCCACTTTCATTATTATTTGTATCAGTCCAGTTGTCAGTTACAAATGTAATCAAAATTATAGGTGTAGTGATTATAATATGATTTATAATAAATTCAGCTCCCTTAAAGACAACAGCCTGTTCTGGTTTTTTAGTAAAACAATGGTTCGCTCAATAGACTCCATCATAATAAGATTAAGCATATTTTACATCATCTAAATCAGCGATCCCCAAACATCTGCTTAGGATCAACATGTTGCTCACCAACCCCTTGAATGTTCCCAGTGGCCTCAAAGGAGCTGCTTTTTTTTTGAATTTCTGGCTTGGAGGCAAGTTTTGGTTACATTAAAAAACCAAGTAACCAATCACAGCCCTTTTTTGGCACCTCCCAGAAGCATTTTTTCCTTGTGTTGCTCCCCAACTCTTTTTACATTTGAATGTGGTTCACGGGGTAAAAAGTTTGGGGATAACTAATCTAAATGCTCTGGGGAATATTATAAAAAAAACACCCAGTCTATTAAGAGTCTTGCAGAATGGTGGGCAGTCTTGCGCAGTCTGATTGTTTGCCCTGACGGCTGAACAGCTGAACTGACAGTTATATTACCCTATACGTGGCTTGACTCAGGGTATCTGATATATGGTCCTAAAACTAGATAGTTTAATAAATCTAAAGGCATTGTCATTATAAGTTCCTTGGCACTGTGATAATGGAATTTAAATGTGCATTTTGTCAGTATAATACTGTATATACATTCTGTGCAACTATACACAGCTCAGAATTAATATTCAAAGGATCTGTGCATGCTGAGCCAATGTAGAGAGAAGAAATATTGCTAATTTGGGCGATGTGGCCTTAATCCGGCACAGCTTTGGATAGCAGTTCTCCAACACTCCAAAATGCTCATGGGACATACTAGTCAGTAGGCTGCTGATATTTTTTAATTTTCACTTCCCTTCCCATTTAATCAACTTTAACCATGCAAAAAGATTTGATGTGCATTCAAAGTGGCTTGTTCAAATCCATTAGAAATGGAAATATATCTGGGAAATTAGAATAAAGAATACGTTAGCGGAGGGACAAGGACCTCATGCTGCTGTTAAACAATTGTCTTTTATTTTTCAGCGTTTAGTAGAAGCCACTACGTTGAGAATGGGAATGCAAGGAACACATAGGATGGAGATCATAACAACACCGCTTTTTGCATTCTTTCAACAGATCAAGGGTTTCAAAAAATGAAAATCTTCTATAGACAAACCAGAAAAAGTGACAGTGTTCTCATTAACTGGCATCACAGTGTGCATAGTAATCACTATGATTGTGTGTATTCGCCAGTATGCTTTATTATTTGTTACAGAGAATAAAAATTTGGTTTGCAGAAGGAGTGCTATTGCAAGGGCCCTGGCTATGAAAGCAATATCTTGTATTCTTCTGTATGGCACAGGGGCCCTGATGGATTTGTCAATTCTATAGAATTGTAATATAGCTTTAGGATCTGTTATCCAGAAACCCATTATCCAGAAAGTGCCGAATTACAGGAAGGCTGTGTCCCATAGAATAAATTTGAATCAAATTATTCAAACTTTTAGAAATTATTTTCTTTTTTTTTTCCTGTAGAAATAAAATGGTGCCTTGTACTTGATTCCAACTAAGAAATAATTAATCATTGGGGGCACAACAATTCTATTGGGTTTATTTAGTTTTGAAATGAATTTTAGCAGACTTAAAGTGGACCTGTCACCTTTCACAATGCCAAAATAAACTTTAAAAATATAAACTACATTGTTTAAGAACTTATTCTAGATCTCTGCTACCTTTGTAAGCAAAGCCGTTGTCTCCCAACCCGCTGCTGCATTTTTGGTGGGTGCGAGCCGCCATGTTGATCCGCCATCTTTATGTTTCACGTCAGTTCTACTCTGTTTAATATTGCACATGCGCTGTAAATGAAGGGACGCGTACAGTTCCTCGCATCCAAATTGAGAAACTGTCACACTCCTTTGCGAGTCTGTGTGCCCCCAAGACTCACAGGATAGAATCAGCCCATGTAATGTAGAGTGCTTGCTCACAATAGTTAGACGCATCTCTACCATAATAGTGTATGCGCGTTCTCATTAAAGCTACGCGAGACTGATAGCCTGTATAGGGAGGGGGAGAATAGAAGGAGTGGTGACGTAGAATACAAGGAGACGCCTCTATGCCTAAGGCATAGAGGTGTAGTTGAATACTTTTGATTGACAGGGCATAAAGATAATAGGCAATATCTGGGGAAAGACACAGAAAAGGAAAAAAAAAAAAAAGAGCGCTGCTTTTCTGAACCAGTAGCTGAATTTTCAGGTGAGAGTGACAGGTCCGCTTTAAGATATGGAGATTCAAGTTACGTAAAGACCCTATATCCAGAAAACCCCAGGTCCTGAACATTCTGGATAACAAGTTCCATACTTGTACAGTCATTTGTAGTTCATATGAGCAAGGATAAAGCTACAGTAATTGCAGAACAATTCTGATTTTCTAAATAACAGAAGGATACCTAATCCGAAACACCCCAGGCTTTCCAGATAACGGATTCCATATCTGAACCTACAAACCCTAGACTTGACAGAAAGAAGAGCTACAAACACAGTCGCTTGGCTCCAAAGAACTTTCTGCTGGCAACATTTTAGCCCAAACCATTAATTCATTCCAAGTCCAACCATTTTATATAGTGCATGTTCAGTTTTATCTGGCTGCAAACATTAGAATAGGGGGGAAACAAGCCCCAGTCTTTTATTTGTTAAAAGGTAAATGAAAATGTTCTAGTTTCTTGCCAGCCTTGGCAGCTCATCTCATTTTAAATGTAAAACGTTTATTTAGTAGAACAGGGTAAACATGGTTTCTAGTGAGAGAAAAGCGCTAGCAGCTACAGAGCAACGTTTGCTGAATCTTGTTGAATTTGCCACATTTTCTGATGGCATTCAGGTCACATTTGAATTGTAACTCATAACCAACACACTTGTGCTGCCGGCTGTTTTTTATTTTACAGAAAGAACAGAGAAGATTATTTTACTGATACATATAGGAATTTTGGTTGTACAGTATACGCATTTCTATTTGTATACTGAAGATGCAAAGTCAGATCAAAAGCACTACAATGGCTAATATACTGCAGTTATGTCAAAAATGTATTTTCTTCTGCTTTTTATTCCCATTCTGCTGTTACCTGAGTATAAAGGACTATATCAAAACATTGTTGGAGTAATTTCTTTGAAAAAACACTTTGAAAAATGATCATTAAAAGGTATATATTTGTAAGTACATATTTGTCAGTGCTTTACTTTTTGCTCATGGGAAGTTAGTAAAGGTCCCCATACACGGGCCAACTATAGCTGCCGATATCGGTCCCTTGGACCGATTCGGCAGCTAATCGGCCCGTGTATGGGGAGAGCAGAGCGGCCTGCCCGACCGATATCTGGCCTGAAATTGGCTAGATCTCGATCGGCCAGGTTAGAAAATCTCATCGGCTCGTTGATGCGGTCCCCGATCCGACTGCCCCATTGCCGCCCACATAATCCGATCGTTTGGGCCAAACGATCGGATTATTTTTTTTTTTACCTAAATGCTCCCCGATATCGCCCACCCGTAGGTATCTGCTCGTGTATGGCCACCTTAATGTGAGAGGATCCTTATCTGCCATTGTCATTGGTGCAGCCTGTAAGCCTAATGCTACATGTGGCATTTTCAAAATCCCCTTTGTGGGGTAATTACACCACTACATAAACATGAGCAGGTTCAAGCTGATTTTGGATAGGTGTTTAGATTTACCTTTTCCATACTCCATTGCGATTATCAGTAGCTTCTCATGTCCCATGATGTACTGCATCATTACATTGGCTGAATAATATAAATATATTGATACAGGGCACCACTAATGCTGAGGTTCCATGCTCCATATAATGATGTAGTGACACATTCTCGTGAGAATTGCTGGTGCCATCTTCAAAATGCATATTTCAGCCACATGTGGTAAGTACCATTGCATTAGCATGACAGTCAATATTCATGGAAAGTTAATGACATTTTTCAGCCAAAGCACTATCCTGTGTTGTTTGGGGATTTTGCCTAATGGTAATGTTAACAGACCAATCTAAGGTGGCCATACAAGTACAGATATTGTTGTGAGATACAAGCTCTAGTATGATAATCTGTTTGTGCGTGTTGAGCAAACGATCGGGACATTATTATGCCATGGATAGTAATCTTGACAGCTTAGGGCATTTTGTTCAAATCCATGCAGGCTTCTTACGACATCGTAATATCACAATATAAGTAGAAGGATCTTTCCAGGTGATGATAGCAAACTGAAATTCCTACTGCTTTAGCACTAATGATCAAGATATCAGTCAAGATCAAGATATTAGTAATAAGTAATGATCAACATATTAGTCTTGATATTAATCTTTATTAGTCTTTATGTTAATGATACATTTAACTATGTGCCAGGCAATCAGTCTTACAACTCTTTTTTGAGTCTACAACCATGTATGTGCATAGTCTAATAGTGGCTGGTTAGTTCTCTATAAACAGTATACATGCAGACTGCCAATGGCCCAGTCTGTTATGGTTTCAGAGGAATGAACTGTTTAGTTTTGGCCCAAAAAAAACATGTATTAATACCTTCTAAAAGAAGAATGACCCCCCCCCCCCAATAATATAGATTGCAATGCTGTATTTTATGTTACTGTACCCACCCAGAGGTTCAGCAGCCTTATAACTGTAATGATCCATGTCTTCAAAGTTGTTGACAGAAGCTCCCAATCTTCTGATTTTATTAGTGTGACTTATCAGTGGCTGCAGCCACAGAGACTAATAATATAATGAATAATGTACTCCTATTGCAAAATGTAAGGATATTATAAGTCACAGAGTAGTTCCATGAATGTATAAAGCACAAGTCCAAAGGCAGAGTGTTTTTTAAAGGTCATAAAACTTAAAGGTGACTTCTAATATCCTCATATTTTACAACAGAGGTGCATTTATTATAATATAAAAGTTCCAGTAAGTAATGTGATCGAATTTACATTACTGAGCACCAATAGTAACTGATGACATCACTAAGCAACATTTATAAGGATATAACCTCTAGAGGATATTTATGGTTCTTGTGTATAATAATTGGATTAAGTACATTTATGCAGTTACGTGTTTGGATCCTACCTGTATACCGTAGGTTAGAATGGTATAAACAACTCTAGAGCAGGCAAATATAATAGTTCATAAAAACCCTGATAGACATCACAAAAATATTCTAGCAAATAGCATGAAAACTTGAGTTTAAAAAAATAGATAGTACAGGTATCGGACCCCTTATCCGGAAACCCGTTATCCAGAAAGCTCCGAATTACGGAAAGCCTGTCTCCCATAGACTCCATTTTAACCAAATAATTCAGAATTTTAAAACTGATTTCCTTTTTCTCTGTAGTAATAAAACAGAACCTTGTAATTGTTCCCAACTAAGATATAAATAATCCTTATTGGATGCAAAACAATCCTATTGGGGTTAATTAATGTTTTATTGATTTTTTAGTAGACTTTTGGTATGGAGATCCAAATTACGGAAAGACCCCTTATCCGGAATACCCTTGGTCCCGAGCATTCTGGATAATGGGTCCTATACCTGTATAGAACTTTTTTGTTCCAAATGTGACTTTTGTAAATTGTAAACATTTTCATAATTTAGGCAAATAAATTATATTTTTAATTGAATTCCCACAGTTAGATAATGTCAGTAGTTAATAAATCTGCCCCTGTTGATTGATGGGAACATTCCCTCACTACATTATTACTTTCTGTTTTTCCTACCAAAAAAAGAGGCATTTTCTACATTTTTATGATGTATGAAAAAAAGTAATTGAATCACAAGATGATGTGATTATGTGATAGGTCAACACTTGACTGGGTCAAAACAACTCCTGTAAAGAAACAGCAATTTTACACTGTACTTCACATTGATTAGGAAATGTGTGAAAATGAAAACAAAAAGATATGAATGTTAATAATAGTTATTTGCATTGTATGAGCAGCAAGTCCTGAAGAAAATGTAGAATAAAAGCCAGAGTCTATTTTGGTTGCATCAGTGAGTTAAGTAGCTGCATGAATGTGTGTCAAGAGTGTCAGACTATTTGTGCGTGATGTGCATGTGTTTAATGTGCAAAATATGGGCCGCAGCCCACAGATTCTTTCTTCTGCAGGAAATCAGTATCGCCGAGCAGGACACGGCTAATGCAGTGCCTAACAGACCCTAATCCACAACTTGTTGTTCCCTGAAAGCCACTGCAACCAGGGCAGGTCTTAGGGTATGGCAAAGAGGACCTATACATGTGTTTATAAAAGCACAAAGCAGATAAAACTGCATAACTTTGGAACTGTTCTGGTGCCTCCAGGTGTTCTGTCGTGCCATATATAATGTAACCCTTATTTGGCTAGCTCCTACTTAACTTGTGTAGAACACTGGTTGTATCAGACCCTCAGCCTTAGCTAGGCCCTCACATACATGTATGGAGGAAAGAAAAATGTGTTGCAGAACTATACCTCTCAGATCCAAAAGTAGATTTTTTTTCACCCGACACCAACAGGCAGCATCCCCTCAAAGAGATACCTCCAATCTATTATTTCCTATGCTGGAGCTCAATACTCCTCAACCTGTCTGCCTAACACTCTTAGGGGATTATTAAAAGGCACTAAGTTTGCCCAGGAGCAGTAACCAATAGCAATCAGCAGGTGGAATTTACAGGTTACCTGTTTGAAATCTTGAACATCTTGAACATCTTTTTGGTTGCTATGGGTTACTGCAAATGGCAAACTTTGCCTTTTATTACTTATGGGAGTAGAGTGTACAATAAAAGGGGCTCACCTACCATTCTCTACATACCTCATTGACAGGGTTTTTGTTTCCTGAATTCACTAAGGGCTCACCTCCCTTTTTTTACTGGGCCTTGCTGTCCCATCATTAATGATGACAAAATGTGTTCACCTGGATTTGTGGTGAAATTCCACATTTTGCCATCTGTGACTTTTTTGTGAAACTGCAGTGAAAATTCACCATGAAATATGCACTCTTTGACTTTAATGTATTTGGAGAAAAAAAGTCACATGCGAAAAAAAACTCATGTGTGTAAAAAAAAATTGCATTGAACGTATTTGGAGTGAGAAAAAAAGCGCTTAAAAAAAAAAGTAAAATTGTGCACGCATTTTGTGAATTTTTCAACATTAGATAACCAGGTTACAGGTGCCAGGGCTTCCTTTATAAAATAGAAGGAAATATAGCAGTAAGAGATTTATACTACAGTAATAAACATTAACAATGCAGAACACAAGATATGTTTCTTAAAATACATTTAGATATAATGCTAAATATTTTACGTACATGAGTACATAATGACAAATCCCCTTAATGATAAAGTATGTCCTGGTTAGCTGCCAGTAGAGTTCAGTGTATTTCTACGTAACATGCCTAGAGTGGGATGTCCAAGTTTTATTTAAATACACTTTAAAGCCAGTTTTTCTATGGGCATTTGTTGTGGTGTCCTTTAGGTTACCTAAGGTTTCTGGAGTTTTCAAGATATATTTTAGTACAAGTAGTGTCTTAGTCTAGAGTGCCACCATATGTGGATTGTAAGGAATTGGCACCCATACATAATAAACATGCAAAAAATACATACACACATATGCCAAACTGAAAAAGATTTTTTTGAAAACAGTAAATAAATGTGTTTTTCTGCCACCCTGACAGGTGTTCCTTAGGGCTTTCTGGGAGAAAACCAATGATAGTAGCACAGACAGGCACTGCTATGGGTGTTTACATAAGAAATGCAGTGGAAGAGAATAAAAATAGATGAAGCAAAACACAATATAGTGTAATTTGTACAAAACAAAATTAATTAAAACCTCATCTGTGCACAGTGTAAAGTGACAAACAAATCCAAAAGGATAAACAAGATAAGTGTCCACCACCGGCTCAATACGGTAAGTATGAACACATCAATTTTGATTGAAGTGCCGGCCAGATCCTCAAAATGTTAACGAGGCAAGAGAAAGCAATAATAGCATAATATCATTTATTAAAAAATCGATCCTGCGCATTACAGGCTACTCACAGTGTTTAGATGTAGGACAATCATGTAATAAAAATAACTTAACGTGTTTCACATGTTAACCAACACGCTTCCTCAGGAGCAAGATGTGTCGCTCATGTTCTGGTGAGAGCGCATACATCTATTTTTATGTGTTTCCACTGCATTTATTATGAATATGCTTGAGGCCCATTCAAAGGTTTTTTTTTTAAAGAGGAAGCAGCAAGCAACAACATTCAGCACGTCACGGAAGACTTGCACCAAATATAAACCCACAATAGCGCTGAGTATCACATACAATATTTTTTCTGAGACTGCTATGGGTGTTCCATGAGACCAGAATATTACTGTTCCTGTTCTTGTTAATTGTCTTGAAAGCAGAAAGTGAGAGGGAAGTCTGAAAGTCATGAAATTTTCGTATCCGAACATTCATAAACGTCGGGAAAACCTTTCTGACTTTGATCCTTCTGTGCATGATTTTGGAAGCCTCCCATAAGACTCAGTGGCACTCTGCAGCTCCAACCTGGCCCAAGGCAAGTCACGACAGCAAAGCTTGAATGAATCCGAAACTTTTGTACTCAGCGCGACAATACGATTTTGGCGCACAAATTTTGTCTCAAAGTACGAAAAAGTTGCGAAAAATACGAAAAAGCCACAGAAAATACAGACAGTACGATCAAATGCGAATTTTTTGTAATTCGTACCTGTCGTAATAAATAGGCCCCTACAGGTAACTAGGAACATTAAAGAACAGGCCAAGGCTATGTTCAGGGTTATAACTTCCAGAAACAAGAAACAGATATGGCCAGACATATGATATCAATCACAAAGTAATGGTAGGATAGATCCAGTGGGGTCAGTAAACAAGACTCAATCCCCAAACTGTGTGTGGCTCACGAGTGAAAATTGGGCGTCTCAGGTTGTAAATTATTGTCCTGGAAAGTTGTCACCTATTGGTTCCTACTGTAAACAATCAAATTGCCTAAAATACGGTATAAATACAGTACCTGAAAATTATTATAACATATATATATAACAGTGATAGCAATTTTTTTTTGCCAGGCATTGATTATCGGCAAAATTCAGCATTTGCCATAAATAAATATTTTCCTGAAACTATGTCAAAAATTTGCTGAGAAAAAAACGCCCATTGACTTTAATGTATTTGGAGTGAGAAAACAGTTACACATGGAAGAAAAAAATGTTTCACAGAAGACAAATTTGTCACATGTAAGAAAAAAATGGTCGCCCATTGACTTCAATGCATTTCACGAATTTTTCGCCATGTCGCACACTTTTCATTGATTTAGCAGAGTTTTGAGTGAGGCGGAACAGGACAAATTCATTCATTACTAGTTATAAACCTACTGGAGAAGGATTTTTGTTATGTATCTGAATTACATTCACTGCAATCAGCTCAGAATAACAGAACCCATAGTTCAGTATCGGACACTTACAAGAGGCGTCCCATTGATTTACAGAAAAGAACTTGTATTTTCTAAATAAGTTTCTGAACCAAATGCGCCTAACCAATCTACAAATAGTCATTCCTGTCTGAGCTCCAGTTTACTTATGAAATATAACAATTTAACTGGACTTTCCCTAAACCTTAAAAGCCACTTACAGCTTCAGTAGCAAAAAGGCAATGTACATGGCTAAATGTCATTATATAAATTCCCACTTATACAGCGTAAAGTCCTCTAAATATCAGATTAGCTGATTGTCACAGTGTGCCAGTGACTGAAAGGATTAATTGATTTGCTTGCATATTATATCTCTTTGATTACAGTTAAAAATCTTAATGCGTCAGTCCATATTTTTAGATTTAAATATTCCACTGGTTTCCCTTCTTGTTCACCTTTCTATAGCATGATTTGCTTTTGTGGTGGAAATATTACATTTAAATAGAATATATAGCATTTTTTGTCATTGCCTCATCACCTAAGCAATAATGAATAAAATATGGTGCATGATTTCAATAAAGGTTAAAAAATGACACCTCTATTGGAGCTCCCCTAGATACTCTGGCTTATTATCCAGCATAGTAGGAAGTGAGTAACCAATCAGGAAAAGGTAAGCTGCGGTTTCCTGTCAGGTTGCCTAGCTGCTGATTGGCTGCCATCATGCAATGCAAAGTACTGAAAGCCTCCAATCCAGCAGGAAGTGGAATGACTAGTTTATGCTGGTAGAGTTGTGGGGGGCATTTTTAGAAAAGGAGCAGAAAAGTTTACTTTTAAATGTACAGTAAAAGTACAGTATTCTGACACTTTTTTATTTCAAGGAGAACAGGTATTCACCATTTCATTATAATGCAATACAACATAAGTCCATGTTGGACAGACATGATGAAAGAGATATTAAGTTACAGGTTTATGTAATCTACACGATTGTTCACTAACATTTGAAAAGGATATAGAAATATATTTGTTGCTGAAAACCTTTCAGTAGTACAATAGTACAGATATAGGATCCCTTATTCAGAAACCTCTAATCTAAAAAGTTCTGAATTACTGGAGGGCCTTTTCATTTTACATAATGCTGTTTCTTTAGAAAAAGGTATTGTGATCCAAATTACAGTATCATCCCTTATCTGGAAAACCCAAGGACCTATAAATTTCAACTAACACATCCTACACCTGTATTGCATTTGAATTATGATTTTTTTTGTGCTAGAGAGATTTGCTGGTCCTTTAATGACAAAGTCTACAAATTAGCATTGTAGCAACCACTATAATAGTGTAGAAGACATGATGGCAATCAGACTCATTAGATACCAATACAAAAAAAGCCATGAAGAAATACTCTTGAACAAGGACTATGAAAAGATTCCTGTGACACTGAGCAAGAGTACAGCAAAAAATCAAGGATATTTTATAGTAATGTAATTAGAGTGTTATGTAATAAAATGCACTAAGTTTACCCATGTGCATTAACCCATAGAAACCAAGCAGCAGGTGCATTTACCAGTCACCTGTCTAAAAGCAAACAAGTTATTTGTTGCTATGGGATGCTGCACCTGGGCAAATTTAGTGCATTTTGTTACACATGGGGGTAATGTTTTATAAGCCATACTGCTATAGTTTCTGTATATGTAGAACAGTGTTTTACCCAAATCTAACTGTAACCCCTATTTGGCTATAAAATAGTCAAACCCAAGCTAGTATGGGTATTAGAGCATGGGGTACATGCGACTCTCTTAGACAGGATGGGCCTTCGCTATATGGAAGAGACCTGCGGAGCTGAGAGTGTAGTGTAACTACAACAACAACAACAAGAGAGGATGCACACCGGTTAATCCCAGGAGTCTGGGCAGGGTAAATGCACCTGGTCAGCTTGATGCCTCTTTGGAAGCAGTCAGGATAGATACCTCAGTGGATCAGGGTTTAGATATTGCCTGTCTCCAATGTCTTAACCGTGGCCCTATGCTGAGGCAACATTGCCTGTATGGAAGGGTACTTCCAGCTACTTTTCTTGGTGGAGCCGAGCTGCTCTTGCTTCCTTCCCTCTCTATCTCACTCTCCTAGAGTAACTATCTAACTGATCCTCGTTCACGGGGTCCCTGTCCCCGACTTCTCTAGAGTATAAGATGGGTACTCTAGGGAAATAAGGCTTTACTGGGGCCTATTCTGATCCCAGGCTCAGTGGACCTTCACCTGAGACACCAGAGGCAGCCAAAGAGGAAGCCACACCTCCTTGTTAAACACTATATTGGAATGCAATGGGTGTGATCAACCAAATAAACCAATAGGCACAATATGTAAATTGTAAACTAGATACATGGGTATTTGCCCAGTAACAGCAGAAAGGAGGAAGTTGTAGGGTTTAAAGCCATAGCGACATGTTAACACTGTGGGTCCCTACATAACCTTAACTGGCCTTCCAATAAATTCTAGTAGAGCAAATGCAAATTCTCCTTTTTTTGTAAGTCAGACTGAAAAAAACATACAGTATAACCCCAAACTTGACGAAATCAATGGTTTGATAAAGATTATTATCAAGTATTGAATGCCAACTTACAGAAGCCATTAAAAGGTAAAAGAGTCTGAAAATAGAAAGAGAACACAAAATTGGTGGGCACTGATGTGATTATCCAATGAACCTGACGATAATAAAGAAATAAAAATGTAATGGATAAAGAATTTAACTAGTCTTAACTAAAATTTGTGACCCAAATTGCTGTCCTCTAGAATATTCAGTCAGCTGATAATCCAAGTTTCTTGAAGTGCCCATCAATAGGCAGACATTGTAGATGGGAACCCAGGGCTGGATTTAAGAATAGGGCCTCACCACAAATCCGGGCCTCATATTTTGTACTTACTTGAAAACTGATCCAGCCATCATCTAAGAAGGTTGGAAAACCCATCTGACCACACCAGGCCAAGGATGCAATCAAAATGCTGCATTCCAAAAAAAAAAAAATATATATATATATATTTGTCTAAATATGCACTTACAGCAGCCACTATACAACTTCTTTATTGCCTTTATACAGCAAAACAAATGTGTAAACATACCTAATAACAAAGTGCACAAGTACCAAAGTGATAGATATATTTATTTTAAGTGTGAAAATGGTGTATATGTCCTTTTAGTAGTTTGAGTATATAGCATGCTGGACTATTTTGCTGTTACTAAGAAAAAAATACATATAGCAACTATTTTAAACCCTTTTAATAAATGTACTTTCACACAGTAACTGTGTAACCCGCTCTGCTGTTTCAGCCTCCATATTTTATCCCTCCATTCTTCTTTTGTGTTCGACGGAAAGATCTGAGAAGTCAGAAAATCTTCGCTTTTTTTTTTTCCATCCGCATCAAAGTTAGGACTTTGTTAGTGAAGCCTGCTAGCTGCATCTGCTCCGTCTTTTTCACAGGGCTCAGGAGGAGAAGGCCGCTGTGTGGCTGAAAAAGACTCTCATTCAGTTTGGAATTGCTTGCCTTTGCTTCTCTGTCACACTGTCAAGCTCAATCAGAACGCAATGAAAGTGATATAGAAGCCCAGCTTTGCAGTCTAGTCTAAGAACAAAGAGTGTCCCGTAGCCTGGTACAGATTTCACATCCAATTTAACTCTTTAGAAAAGGATTTCAGGAGATACATAGTCAAGAGTTGAAAAAATGGAGTTAAGGGTACTATAAAGGCTAAAAGTATTATCCTGGCTTAGATAAGCCACAAAGATAGGTTGATACTATTTTCCTAGCATAAACCACATTAGCCGGCATTACACGTTGAGCTTTCTTTACTCGTTAAGTTGCAAGGAGATTTGAGAGGAATTTAGCAGCTACATAAAATGACTCTTTTAAGATTCTAGCTTTAACAGTCATTTCAGTTCTACAAGGTGCATGAATAGAAAGACCCAAATCATGTTGTTCGACAAATCTGGTATTAGAGGGTTAGTCTCAGTTTACTTATTAAGAATTTAGTTGAGTAAAGGATTTTAGGACTCAGGGCTTTGTGCGAATGACAATGAACATCAACACTAGTATTTTTTTGCCCAAGTTAAAATCAGAGACTCACGTGCTAACTGTTTACAAGGAGTACGTTGTAGATTTTTATTACAGATTCTTGGTCTTAAAAGCAGAATAATAGAGAACTTTTTTTTACTGGGAATCAATGACTGTATTTTAAGCTTCTGTGTAGCTTTAGGCTGGATTGAAAATATGAAACTTACTCACTGAATTATTATTACATTCTACGTCTAAACTCTATATTGTGCAAATACAATCTTATGGACCTCTACTTTTTGCTCCTCAAAAGAGATCGGACTGGACAAGTTTAAAGAATTAAATGGCCCATTTTATTTGTTTTTAAATGTACTTATTGTACTTATTTAAAAGCAATAGAGATAAAATTAGCCTCCATAAAGCTATATGATCTAGGTGGCAAGATAAATGACTTCCATGGTAGATCTTACGACCATGTCCTACAGAAATACATTATGCTCTTCAAACTAGGTACAAATCTGATTTAATGTTTTTTTTAATGAGACTATCTTTGCATCAAGCAACACTGTTACAAAAAAGTGTAATCATTAGAACTCTTAATGTTCCATTTAATCCAGAGTCCATTGGTCACCCATGTGATCCACAATAGTAAACCAAAGATTGGAAATGTTCTCAATGCAACTATGGGTTTAATGCAACTATGGTTTAATATTTTATACTTCTAGTATATTACCAATGTGAAAAGAAACTATGTTTTAATATTTTATACTTCTAGTATATTACCAATGTGAAAATAAACATTGTGCTAACCAAAATCCCATTTTGTGATGTGTAGCCCTGGATCCAAATTCAATAGCCAACAACCGCTCTGCAAAACACGAGTATGAGTACCATGAGTAGTTAGGGTATAGGTAGGTACTCACAGACCAATAATAAATTGCACATCAAAGAAAATATATATCCTAATCTGCAATGTTACCATACTGCAGCCCCTGTGGGTAACTTTGGTGCAGACGGATACTCACAGACACACAGGGATATAATGCACATCACTCAAATGTGGGTCTCAATCAGCAGTTTCAACCTCTTATGTAACAAGCAACATAATTAGCGGTTAAGACTATTTGACTGATTAAATTTAGTAAAAGTTACAGACACTCATAAGTATTTATCAGGCTTTAATATTTCAACTAAGTTTCCACCAACAACCACTAAAATATTAAGTCTCAAGAAACATACGGTACCTCCATTGCATAGCTGAATGCCTCTCCGACAGTGACCACAGTCAATATCACTGTAAAGAGGTACCAAAACTCTTTTTTATTTTCCTATTGAAAAACAATGTGGTGTAGTTGGGCATATCCTTCTCCAGTAATGAAATGTCAGGCTGATAGATCAGCATTCCAAAAAAGCAAGAGTGTGGTACTTGCATTGCATATTCTATACAATAACACATTTATCTTGAGTTTTTTAGATGTACAGTCTGAACCAAGTCAATACTTGAAATAAGGGACCCCTCTGACACCCAGAAAGGTAAAACATTTTGCATTATTAAATATGTTCTGAGTAATGTATCAATGACACCTTGCACCAAAGTGCAACCCCATTATATTATTTAGTAGAGCTTCTAGATTTGAAAGAAACTTTAATGATTAGTTATTAAAGATATTGTAGGAAAGATAGTGCACAATAAAAAAACAAATATGTTTCCATATTCTATCTTAGGCCAGAAATGTTTTTGGGCTGCATCTCAAGGTGTTGTTTGTGTTAGAGAGCGCAGCTAAAAATAATGATATCACTGATCTTCCTGCTGAGCCCGTTGCATTTATCTGTTTAGCAGACATCACTATGTTCCAAAGCGATGTGTTTACCTTTTAATACTACAACTGACTCACCCGATCCCTGTTTATTCTATTTACAAATGTGCATTAGGTTATATTAATCCATTTCGGCCTTTTCTATGACGGCTTTGGCCTGTGCTGTAAGAAGGGAAGGGAGCACTGTATATAAAAGTACTAAAATATGTAAGGGGTTGTTATTCATGTTTCCTTGACCCTCCCTGACCATGAAATGACATTGTGAAAATATGAAGACTAAATGTTCATTTTAATAAAACCACCAATACAGTATATATTTTTATGAGGTATGAGTACATGTACAAATGTACCTATATCCTGTACAAAACTATTGCATTAGTAGAAATAGACGTTTATACTGTACATATGGTAATGCCATTAAAAATGGGATTCTTGCTAAAAAGAAATTGCACATAAATTAAAAAAAGCAAATCATATCAACATTAAACACATTTAGTAAATAGGGACATAAAACAGTAAAACATTTAATCCCTGCACTAATTATTTGTCCCATTTTTTCTTAATACAAATGAAATGTTTCACTTGGTTAATGACAAGTTTGATCAAACAGTTCATAAACTGATGGATTGTCTTTGAAATGAATTCAGAGTAAAAAATGACATGATGCAGAGTTGGCAGAGGGCCGTCTCTAGTGGGAACAGATGCCCAACAAATTTGGCGAGTAGTTTTGTTCCTTTCTATCTGTTGCAGTTCACAATCCTAATGAATGTAATGTTTAAATAACATGAATAAAGATAGAGTGAAAATGAATTCAACTCCAGTTTGAGCAGCAGAATGGAAATGAGCAAACTGTATTATCTTCTGCCACCTAATCTGGGTTGAATTTCCTCTGTATCTTTTTTGTTTGTTGAAGAATCCCTTTCTTCGTTCTTCTTGGCCATTGACAAGGTCTTTTGAGATGAATATGAAAAGATAGATTTAAAGGTTACGTCCAGGGTCAGATGGTTGCAGATGTTTTGTGAGAGATTGCTTGGTTCACTTGTGGTTCTCCTCCCGGCTGAAGCATTCCAAGCGAACTGACACATGGGCAGCAAATGTCTACAGGTTTTTGTTTATTCCTCTATTGATTCTTACAAACATAAACATAGCATGCCCAGTCTTACAGGAGCTCCGATGCAATGAGCCTCTGTAAATAGTTATATGAACCCAGGATTTGTTGAGATGCTATTCCACAACAGACTGTCCCAAAATGATGTATGTAAATACATGCATTGCCCACAAAGGAATCATTGATAAAAAAAATTTATCTAGTCAAACACAATTTGCAAGGACATAATAATAACGGAACGTGCTATGGTAGTTAATTCCTCATCAAACACTGAAAGTTATTGCCTGCATGTGATCACACCAGTAACATCGTCACAATCACAGCTGGGGGGGGGAGATACCGTATACAATTATTCCCTGATTTGAGTTTTCCTATATAAGTAAAATGCAAGCTAAATCAACATTAAGAAGTATCTAACACTAACCTGGTAATACTAAAGAATAAAAGGAATGCCACTGGCATAGAATTCACTTAACCATGTTTTTTTCTCTCTTTCAGGTGAGACAAGGGAAACTAAACACTTTATAGCAATGATAGGACTGATAGAGGGAAGTTGATGGGTGCTCGTTTTCCCTCTCACTGTGTTTGTGTTAGTATAACTAATAGACCAGTTGTGATTTTAACATGCAACTTTTACTTTTGAGTTCTTTCTTTAATGGGAACATACCAACAAGGAGATGGCTATACTAATGCAAAACCTAATTTGATACCAATGAGTTAAATGTTAGTTCGAATTCTGTATAGTGTATATGTTGACATAAAATTTACCAAGATCCTGTTAAAGAGCTTATCTTTTATATATTTACACCATTTTAAGTGTACATGCACTATACCTTCTCTAATTACCCCTAGACTATATGTTTGACAGAGCCCCTAAGCTCTTGTCTCTGTCTGTACCTGCTTGATGCATTAACTGCATTTCTCCAGTGTACAGAGTACATCTGTCCACCCAGGCTTGAGCTTCATTTTGGCAATATGAATACAGAGATCCTTGTTCCTCCCCACTGATTATTATATCAGAGATATTGAAATGATGGGTAAGTGATGGAATTTCATCAATATTATAAAACAAACAACAAAATATACTTAATTAGGGAAAGTCCCCATAGTCAGTTTACAGTCAGTTCCATGTTTAAATGATCAGTTTAGTTGACCTTTCCCATTGCAATATTTAGTGCGTCCCAATCAAGCAAGCTCTGTTTGCTCTTCCAATGGCAAAAGAAGGCACCAATATTACACGCAATAGAAAGACCATCTAGGTTAATGCTCCCTGTAAGGTTATATATGTGTAAAAAATACCTGACAAATCAATGATATTTTCTGTAATGTGGACCCATTTATAATACAGGGCAGCCATCTTGAGGGTACTGGCCAACATACTTAGGCTATGGTAGACACTATTGATGAACCTTTATTAAGTCAGGCTATCAGTAATATCCCACTTGGCTCCAAAATTACAAGGGACCTTCTGACTGCATCTCAGCATGTGTAAGTGGAGAGGCTGAGTGCGGTGCTTACCCTAATTGTATGAGACATGGCTGAATGAACTAATACAAGCTGTTCACCTCTTATAATGCTTCTGCTATGTGGTGTGATGTAAATAATGCCAATGGGCCCCAGAAAACCCCTTCCGTTTTTAGGTCCAGTGCTGCCCTTCTCCGTGCAAGTGTTGCATGCACAGATGATTTGTGTGTCCTGCACCGGCGCCATTAGAAGGACAAGAACCTACCGCCTCCACCTTTAATGTATTTACCAGATAGGTAACCATGACTTGACAGGCATGGTTATACTTTGGCATATTGGTCATATGATCCCTCTCTCTGTCTCTGAGCTTGTTACCTTTAGCTGCAAATACCACTAAAGCCATTTCAAAGCTCTCTATACAGGTGACAGCATTCCTTCCTACCCAGACACTATCTAAGCACACCAGTGTTGCTCTAAATCTGCCCTGTCTATTTGTAACATTGAGGGAGAAGTTAAACTGCTTCATTACTGCTGCTCATCTCATTTGAGCACTGCTCTTGCTGATCTCTAAATCTGGCCTAACCCTATAAATTTGCCTATTTATTTGTCTCTTGAATATGCATTGCAGTTTTATACTTTAGAAAGAAAGATATTAATGAGCTGGAGAGAGTATAGAGCTGGGGCTGTGGCACCTGTTGGTGAACATGATGTTTCCTTACAAATACATTATAGGACATTATAGATAGATAACATTGGATTTATTTTTACATAGAAAAGAACATAAAACCAGAGGCTACCCCTTGAGATTTGAACTTGTATTTGATGTTGTTTTGGCAGATGCTATTAATGCTTTTATTAGTGGATTGGATGATTTCTTGAACAAGCATAATATCCAAGGCTTAGATATGTGTATACATAATTGATACATGTAAGTGCATAGTTAGATCTGTATAGGTTTATGTCTTTTTAATAAAAAGTGCAGAATCCCTAAGGAAAATATGAATGGGGGTTAATGACAATTTTTTTCTGAGCTGAAATAAAGCATTCTATTGCTGAAATATGAAACATTTAATATTTTTTAATAAGAGGTGATTATCATTATCACTCACAATTGAGTTACTAGGGTCATATACTGAGGGAGAGATATTCACTGCTACAGGGCTGTGGTGCAAAAGTGCAGAACATAAACCATAACATTTCTTTCCTTACCATTCCGATGAGATGGGGACCATATCATTTTGTCCAAATTTCAAAGAGCCATTAGGCATTTATGAACTCCATTTTTGACTGGAAACACATCTCTGATACAGCCTTACACATTTCATGGACTGTGCACTTAGTCCTGGGCACAAGAATGCCTTTAATTTTACTGACTTCAGTGTGAAGTCCATGACTGCCTGTCTCTCCATGACTGCCTGTTTTCTATGAAATTTACATTATCTGCTCTCTTAGCTGAAGGTCTATAGCTGGTGCATCTGAACCACCTATTTAATAAGGTGAAATATCTACAAGTCATAACTACAGTGCTAAATATTTCTGGTCATATCATAAAAAGACTTGCACGTCGTTGTATTTTCATGGTGTTTCAACTGTAATTGTAATCACTTAACTTGAGATTAGCTTATGCAGGGTATATAAGGTACATCCTGGGAAACCTCACCTGTGACCACTTTGAGCTGTATATTATTTTTATAAATCATTTTTAAAGAATTGTTTTTACTTTACTCTAGTAAAAGTGAATATACAAACATGTAAATAAATTACATATTTCCAGAATCTTATTTTAATTCTCACCATTCTTCATCTTTGTTGTTGTTTGCCGTACTAAGAACACTTACAACACAGGATTACTCCAACTAAAGAGCCGGATATGAAGCGTCTTATCAATAGACTTTCTATTTGACTTTATCATTATTAGGAAAATTATTCAGAGTGTTTAGAGAGTGAAGAGAGCAGGAGAGTGTTTCCATTGAAATATGACAGCCTGGTGCAGGTTATTCTTTTTGATGACAATAAGGGCTTTTTATAGCTTTATCTTCAGAAGAAGCTGCCGTGAGCTCAGAATCAGAGGAGAATGGAAATGTCATGACACAGGATTAGCAGTAACCAAATACTAAACCAAATGTTCTTGATGAAAAAAAATGAAGAATGTGACATGCATCGGTATTGTGAAAAGATAACATTTTCTGAGAACCATTTGGAAGTAATTTATGACAATCTATTGATGGGATTTAGAGGTGTTTGTTACAGAATTGGCTGGACCACACCAAACAATAGCTTCACTGCAAATGTATGTATCTACCTTGGAACGCTGTAGACGTCGGAATATCTGTAGCTTTAGTTATAAGGGTAGCACACATCAAATTCAATAAACATTTAATAACTTACAAATGATAAAGACCTAACCTTACCCTACTAACTAGATGTCATACTAACAGTTAAATAGGAGAAGGCCAGAATTTAGAGGTAAGTAACAACAATGAGTAGCAATAAAAGTGTAGGCTCACAGCCTTTCTGTTGTATGGTTGCCAATCCTTGGTAGTACTTTACATTTATGGTTGGAGCACAATAATACCAAAAGCTTTGACAATAAATCATGAAGACCAATTAAAGGTTGATTAGAACAGGTCTATCCATAATTGACTGTAAAGGTTAAAGCCAAAAGTCAAACAAGTTAAGGATGTGTTAGTGTGATCATTTTTGGATGCATTAAGATCTTAAATAAAGCTCCAAAAACTAGGTGAGCCAATCCTATCCATCATTGTTTTGTGATGCAAATAGTTAATGGAATAATGTACGTTCTGTGAAGATTCATATGGAGCATTTGGCATCTAAATTGGAAATGATTTGTCACCATCATCCAAGGGACATTGTTGACCCAGCTGCATTCATGGAGCTAAAGGCACCCAATCTGAAATGGCTCACTTGCTATGGATCTGTGAGCTCAATTTAGGCCTTTTATGCTAAGTTTTATATGTTTCAATTTTTGGGAGTCCATACATGCGCCAACATTCCACTTTTAGTAGCTTTAGGCATGTAGATAGATGGTCAAAAAGGATTGTTCCATGAGAAAAATAAATGGCAGCTTTATTTTACAAACCAAGAGCTTGGGCGGCTCTGCATGCAGTCATGTAACGGCCAAACCATGGGATCAAATCTGTGCACACACAGTGAACTCTAGCTCATTTTTTCTTTTCTCCCTTTTCCATCCCTCTTTGCTCTCCTACCCTCTGCTCTTTTTAGAGACTTTCATGCTTTTAGTATGTAGGGTTTTCTCCAGGTGTTTTGCCTTCCTTCCATATTCCAGAAGCATACTAATTGGTTCCTGAAGTAACTGTTTCCACTGGCACAGATGAGCACATTTTGTAAAGCTATGTTTAGTAATAGCAGAACTGTATAGATAAATATAATGACAAATCCATATATGCTGTAACTGGTTATTTCCTTCTTATGTTGCTTGTTGTGATCACCTGTGATTTATTCTTCTGCACATTAGCACCCTATTCAGCTTTAGTACACACACTATGCTATGAGGTCAAGCAAGAACATTTCCACATTATATAATTAATGGGTAATATTTAAACAACCAAACTTTGAGCTACACATTTTAGAAAGCCGTTAAGTACTGAAACTTTAATATATGTTAGCAAGTACCAAACATACAATTAGATAACACATACAGAATTATGTATGCTTAATTATATTTTGCATACTTTCAGCAGAGACAATTAGCAAATAGCTTTTATATGCAAAATAAATGAAAAAGTAATTAAGATGCACTAACTAGAGCAGCAATATCAAGTCTGTTGTCTAGTGATTCGTTCCTAACAAACATAATAATTATGCATTCATTGTCATATAATTAAAACAGCTCTGTCCTTTACAAAACTGTCTACAGTAACCTGACAAGAGGCAAAAGTTCCTTCTATTTGTAAACAGGATAATTACTAATATCCATTCAGAAAATGCTGATTTGAAATATTATTTTCCTTGTGAATTAAAAACATTTTAATTGCTGCCGCGATCAAATAATGCTCTATTTTATTTGGAATTCCACGTTGTCGTATTTTCACTTGTGAATCCTTCATTAGTCAAGAATGATGATGAAATCCTGCCCATCTGTTCATAGCTGGTAGAACTGAGAATTTCACATCTTTTGGAATAATAGGAGGTGAATATTTTAGAATGGCAATGAAAGACTAATGTTATTTATCTTTATTTATGTATATATTGTTTGGTTTTAATATCTTCAGTATTGTTTATATTCAGCTGTAAGGCCTACTGGATGACTGTTGGTTTGAAAGGGGCAGAAATCTAACTGGAACTCAGAGCAGTCCGCTCTGTCTTGGTAAAGAAAAGTGAATAAACTGTATTAGTAATGGCCTATGTATGATGTTTATTCTAGCTTTGTATGATGAATGCTATCTGTAATATGAATCATAGTAGGACCTGTTACATTGCATATTATACCTTTGTAAGACAAGTGATTGTCTTTCTTTTTTTCCAGGTAGTGGCAGGAGGCTGCAGGAAAAGTGTCACCTTCTGTAGGATTCCATGTTGATCCTCATAGATAGATGAAGTAGAGATGGTATATTGTAGGCAGAGATAGTTTTCTGTGTAGCATGGACTTTAGTCAGTGCTACACAGTGCATGGAAAAATAGGCGCGGTCATGGCAAAATAGATGCGGTTGCATCAAAAAAAGGCAAACACGACAAAAGAAAGATGCGGGCAACAAATGCGTTTTGCGGATTTTTCGCCGTTTTGCAAATTTTCCTGTTGTTTTCTCGATTTTTCCAGCAAAGCGCAAGGGGACAGATTCGCTCATCACTATCTATGAAAGTAAGTTGGATCATCCAGCATAATAATAACTTGATCTTGTTTAATGTCTTTATAACCATGACAAATTAGATTTCAGTGTTCGTTTGTTGTATGTCATAACTTACTTTACTAACAATGCATTTATTTTCCCACTGTATTTTCCCTTTGTTTGGCCTTGTTTTGATCTATTTGCCATTGTCTAAGAAAAATTCGTTTTGAAATACATGTGACAAATGTTGAAAAACTATCCAAATATAAGTGAAAAGTAAATAAAAATTGATACATTCAGTAAAGCTGATTTTACTTACCACATATATGAGCTTCAATAAAAATATAATTGTTTATGAAAATTGTTGATGAAAATAATTTGATTTAATATATACTATTTTATGTTATTTTTGATTAATACTCATTAGGTGATAGATTTGATTAAGACAACTTTTTTATGTAGAATGCAGAAAAGCGTGTTCTTTTTTTCCCATAAAAACGATCAGCGCACCAGAGGTCACCCCTTTAGATTAGAGGAAAGGAGCTTCCATTTGAAGCAGCGTAGGTGGTTTTTCACGGTGAGGGCAGTGAGGTTGGGGAATGCCCTTCCTAGTGATGTGGTAATGGCAGATTCTGTTAATGCCTTTAAGAGGGGCCTGGATGAGTTCTTGAACAATCAGAATATCCAAGGCTATTGTGATACTAATATCTACAGTTAGTACTGATGTTGGTATATACAGTTTATGTATGTGATTGTATAGATAGGTCAGTATGGGTTTACTTGGAAGGGTTGAACTTGATGGACTTTGGTCTTTTTCAACTCAACTCAACTATGTACAGTCACTATGTAACTATGAGTTTTTGTAGAAGTCAATGGGAGGTACATTTTTTCAAATCAAGTTCTTTTTAAATTCAGGTTTTTGAGATAGGTTCAAAACATTTCAGACTCATTGAAAATAAAGAGTAAAATGTGTTTTCGAGATTTCATGTTTTTAAATGATTGGGGTTTTGAGAATTAAGTTTTTTCATAAATAACCTAACAACCCAGACTTCTGCGTGGTGTTAGAGTTTTTTTCAGAATTCCAAAATTCTCAAAAAAACAAACACCTGGATTGTTAGCTTATTAATGAAAAAACTCAAACTTGAATTTTGATAAATCTGCCTCCTCACCATATATATATTTATTTATTTTAGGTTTCCTGCAGCTGATTTTTGGAACTGATTGTCATAGTTGTATGTATCCAGACCAAAATAAAAATAATAATACTTGTATTGTAAACCAATGTAAGGTCAGCGGGGTGTTTCTTAATTTTATTACTGTGCTCAGGACACACAGGATCAAATCCTAGGATGTTATTTGTCTTATAATGTGTGTCCTGAGCACTGGCAAAATTGGGAACACTCAGTGCACCATTACAATATTGTTTTTATTTAGTTCTATGTACACTAGCAGTGGAGGAGGCCAGCTGTACAGGTATGGAATCCGTTATCTGGAACCCCCTTATCCAGACCGATCCGAATTATGGAAAGTCCGTCTCCCCTAGACTCCCTATACCTGTTATTACCTGCCATCACCTAACTTTTTTTGTTTTCAAATAAAGTTGTATGTATCTGCAGTGGTATTGTACCCGGTCTAATCAAAGTAGCACAAAAAATCAGGAAAAATGCATCACTTTAAAATAATTACTTTGAAAACATAAAATACAGTACATTTTTTTTAATTCCCATGAATTTTAACACCATTTTAGTCTTAAGCTCCATGGAGATGGGATGTAATAATACTATGGGAAGCATTAACTGACTAGGGGGAGCAAAGGTCTCAGCGATGCCCTGAGTGATGTGCTATTTCAATATATTTTTATATTTATATAAATATATAATTATATTTATATAAATATATAATTATATTTCTATATTTTTTTTTTCTTCTTGAATTTCAGGTGGGCCCTACAGTGAGTTCAGTAACAGGAGTTCAGTAACAGCTAGTTATGTCACTCTTCTATATAATGGCTTTTTTAGTTCTTTATTCCAAAAATAGCAAAGATGGCATTGTGTTAATTGCCAAGGAGGAAAAAAATCATCAATTACAGACCAGTTCTACTGAACAAGAGGAACGTGCTAAATGAGCCAAGCAGAACAGCCTTTTTAAACCAGCACTAATGTAAAATGATAAAGGAAAATGGATTTTGTAGAGTGTAGAATGTCAAACTGAAGGTTACTCACTGAGCATATTATGTAAGGAAGCGAAGATCAAATAAATGTCCATTGTACGTTATGAATATTATATTGTAATCAATATTCACCTGAGGCTCAGTGAATGCCCTGATTGTTGTCCTTGCAGTCAGTGTTCAGTGTCCTGTCTTTAGACCAAATCTTGCATTTATTTGGACATTAATACAAACTTAAGGTCTCAGATGTTGTGAAGAGATTCTGGTGTTTAAATGTGATAAGATACTGATGGCAAATGATATTGCTGGACCTTTAGAAAAAGGTTTAATTGGTGCTAAACTGAAAATATCACCACTTAATGTGTGATGTCTATTGGCATTGTACCAAAAGATTGGTGAATTGACTTGACGTTTTTTGAATCTGTCAAGTTTGTCTATAGACCACACATTTTATCTGTGAATAACTGAAGTGTGACAAAACCATAATGGGGCCATTACCCATGTCTAAGTAGTAGTAGTTATTGCAGTGTATACTTTGAGGTTTTAATTAATATATTGCCCCTCATTCTACAATTCCAAACATGCTGAAGAGGTTTAACTGTCATTAGAACCTTCTTTCTTCCAGCATTTGTCGAATCATCACATGTAGCTCAGCGTCTGGAACCCCTGGTCATTTAGGTGAAGATTGAAGAGCCTTCTGTTTTCTGAAAGCTTTGTTTTCTAATAAAATCTCTCTGAACCAGAGAAGCCTAGACTTGTCTTGATTCTTTATCCAATCTGAACTTTAGTCATCTCAGCTTGCTTTGAATAATAGTAAAGTGGGTGTATCATATCCTGTGAGTTAATTCTAACTCTAGCATGGCCTACCCAGGGGAACAGAAAGATCTGAAAGCAACAATTCTGCAACAATCTTGCTTTTCATGGGGTCTCTAATGAAGAACGCAGGCCTGTATTCAGCTGCTCCTTGTGTTTATGGGACATATTGATAAGGACTTATGATATAATCTGATCTTGCTTTAATGTTTTTTAAAACAAATTTTCAGAGGGGTGCTAAAGTGCTGTTGCTGAGTTCTAACGCTGCCTAGACCAAAATGATGATTGCTCAGTGGAATCAAACACAGTCTGATGAATTAATCAGAATTGAATTGATCAATGTGTTGGTTCATTAAATTATTTCTTTATTGTTGAACTGTTGGGATTCCTTTGTGATTCCCAGTCAGCTCCCCAATTACGCTCATTGATAGAGAGTTTATATGTATTGGATATTGGCAATCGCAGAGCAGATATTGGCAATTGTCATATCATTACTGCCGCCAGGTATGTTTCTTCAGTGGGCAGTTCCTTAATGGGAGTGAGTAAAACAGGCTTTCCTTAATATGGAGAAATGTGAAACATAGAGAAAGTATGCACAAAACTCCCTAAAAACAAATTCTCTTTCCCAAGGAAAGGTGGCAGATAAAAGGATGTTTCCTATTATGCCGCATAGAAGGTCCAGGTATAAATGTGGCATTTCATTTTCTAGTTTAATGTGCATATGGCTAGGATTTAGTTTTCTTTATTTAAATATGCTTATTCCACTTAAAATGAAAAGAATTTGTTTGTAATGACTCTACTTGCAAGAATATAGTCTATAATATGAGAACCTCTGTCTATCTGTCTAGAAATAATGTTAATGTTAAATAATGTTAAATGTTAAAATGTCTTTATATGGCAAGGTCAGCTGCATGTATTTGAGACAATGATAAATCATAATGTAGCTTTGCCCCTGTGATGTCACTCATGTTATTTACTGAGCTCATCTCAAAGAACCAGAAAAACAGGACAGGGAACTTGCTGTGTAGCTGTACAGCATTAGTTTCTTAAAAGCCCTAGAAATGGCATCATTATGTCTAATAGCTGTTAGGTGATAGTGTCTCTTTAAAGTGGTAGAGTTGTTTGAAAATGTTCAGTATACCTGTGTATTGTGTAAACTTGCAGGCACAGGGGTTCATTTGGGTTCAATGTTTATGTTTCTTACTGTCCTTGTGTGTTAAGTGAGTTTAAATTGGCGGCTGGTGATGTTTTTTTTGTGTGGAATATATCATAGTGCAAATATGTGACCCATTTTGTTCAGTTATCACTGCACAATGATTCCTTAATCTATAGACAATAATAATAATAAAAAGCTCCTTGGCTGTTTTGTAAATAACATTGTAACATACACTAACCTTACATTTTCCCCTGAAAGTTTGTTGCAAATAATTATTGTTCTGATGTTAATTTTTCTATTTTCAAGTTAGTAAATCTGTATAAATATGTGTATGTGTTTTAGAAATTGGTGAGCAGCGGCTGGACTTCTGATTTTCATTTTGAGTTGGCCAAGTATTTGCAGGAATTTTGAATGTTATATCTTCATCTGAGTGGGTTTGCTGTGGGTACTATGGTTGTCTCTAAAGGTCATTGACTCCTAATGAAACTGACCCATGTGTGATTGTCACAGGGACCTTACATTGGAAACTCCACTGGGGCAGGAACTGATGTATAATATCTGTAAAGCACTGCATAAATGTACCATCTCTATGTATTCATCATAATTGTATTTTATTAATTTACGTATACAGGTATGGGATTCACTGTCTGAAAACTAGTTGTCTAGAAAGCTCCAAATTACGGAAAGGCCATCTCCCATAGACCCCATTATAAGCAAATAGTTCCAATTTTTAAAAATGATTTCCTTTCTCTCTATAGTAATAAACAGTTTATTGTACTTGATCCCAACTAAGATATTATTAATCCTTATTGGAGGCAAAACAATCGTATTGGGTTTATTTAATATTTAAATGATGTTTTTAGTAGACAAAGTATGGAGATCCAAATTACAGAAAGACCCCATTTCCGGAAAGTCCCAAGCATGCTGGATATCAGGTACTACACCTGTATATAAAACAACAGAAATGAAATGCTAGACGTTTGAATACACTGTTGGAACTGTAATCCTTTAGCAGTTGTTCAGCCATCTTTTATGCGCTTTCTTGAAAAACCCCCAACCCCTATGAAGACTTAAATAATACAAACGAATGAACTGTCCCTAAACTCCCTTGCAGAAAATCTAAAGATATTGTCAAAAATATATATATCCTTTTTTCAAATATGCAAGTTATACAAGATGAGAATATTATAAGCTATCACTAAGTACAGGTATAATATCCGCTATCTGAAGCCTGTTATCCAGAAAGCTCTGAATTATGAAAAGGCCATCTCCCATAAACTCCATTTCAATCCAATAACTCATGATTTCCCTTTTCTCTGTAATAATAAAACAGTACCTTGTACTTGATTCCAGCTAAGATATAATTAATCCTAATTGGAGGCAAAACAATCCTATTGGGTTTATTTAATGTTTAAATGATTTTGTTGCAGACAACATATAGTAATCTAAATTAAGGAAAGACCCCTTTATCCGGGAATTCCCAGATCCCAAGCATTCTACGCAACAGGTCCTATACCTGTATGAACAACTTCCAGAAGCAAGATGGCAGACAGCACAGTAGGGAACATTTAAAATAAGCAAAATCTCATTAAACAGACCTAAACAATATCCATCCTTCTATTAAGAAAAAGCTACAGTGATAACTTCGACTTTTGGAGAATCGTAGACAACTGGAGAACCCCTAACCCTAAAACTGCAGATTAAGAAAGTCATACATTTTGTTTTTAATTGAGATGTTCATAAATGAACACTCGGATAGAAAACAAAATCCCATCGTCTCTAACTTTAACAATTAAGTATTCCGTTGTCATGGCTCAATTAAATGGTTTGGCCTGAGAAAATTAGGGATTGTAAAGTGAGGATAGAATGTTCTTTGATCCTCATTCCAGGGATATTGTTTCATTAATAAATGAACATGTCATTTGTCTCACCAGAGGGAGCTCCTGCCCTCCAGGCTTTTTTCCTTTTTGTTTAGGTTTTATAAAGATGAATTTCCAGTGCTCTAAAATACCGTGGATTAGAATTTAAGCCTGACAGCACTTCGGGGAGTAGTGGGCTTAAAGTGGCTCATACGGGTCTCCAAAGCACTTGTTTACTAATGGAGAAAACCAGCCACCGTCTGCAGCTGCTGATATCGCATTACCATTCTAAAAGACAGTAGCAGAGATAACAAATCACACAGTTTTAATAATTACTCCTGCATTTCATTTATTGTTTTTCTTTTTCCGACATAACGGCAAACACTGGCTTTCTTCCAAATAAACAGATAAAAACAGTATGAAACTTTTATCTTTTAATGATAATGACAACATTGATCACGCATTTGCCGAAAGTTGCCTGCTGAATATTTTACCCCCATGTCTGACTTTCTAAAAAAAATGTAATTATGCTTTAATAATTCTAATCTTCCATTGAGAAATGACTTTACAGTGAGAATGACTCTTTGGGACTAATGATTACATCACTGTGATTTACAGAGCTGGGCATAGGCGTATTCTCTTAGAAACAAAGTTCCAATTTTAAATTCTTTTTAATTTCATCCCATAGTAATATGTTAGAGACTAAAGTGGATAAAATGTTTTTGAGGTTATATATCTGCTTTAAAGTGGCCATACATAACCGAACATTAGTTGTCATCTTGGCCTCTCCAGACCAAGCTGGAATTTACTGGTAAATGTATGAGGCTAAACTGATGGCCTGCCAGGTTTTAAAATCCTATTGTGACACAACACAGCCACATGCTTATGTTATATTCCAATGTTAGGTTAAATGGTGGATCATTTTGATTTGGCCACTTCCTTGGTGTTAAAACTGGACAAAGACGTACTTAGGCTAACATACCTACTGCTTTATGCAATATTTTAGCTCAAGTCACCCAATGCTGTCTATATTATCTCATTAAAGTTACAGAGATATGAAGCTAGGCTTCCAGGCATATCTTGTAGTGTCTTTTAATAGGTTGGAACCACTGCCTTTGGGTAATGGCATACAGGATGACTCTGTGCACTATAAAGAGTGTGCTTTTGAGTTGCTTCTATTTACCCAGTTGTGGAACTTATAGTCAACTGCAGCACTTAATATCCTTCTATTTGTGTCTGTAATACACCCATCCCCTTAGATTGTAAGCTCTGTGAGGGAGGGACCTCCATCGTCTTGTCTCCTTAATATTAGTACTTTACTCTAATGTTTGTTCTATTAATTTATTGTTCTGCTTTACAGCACTTCAATTTAAAATGTGGTTCTGAAGCATCTGAAACAGCACACCTTAGACTTAAATGGAAAATGCCTGAGTGTTAGCACTTGCTAACATTCATCGATATATTTTTCCAGGCTACTTATGCTTAATAAATGCTGTCAGTGTTACTTTTCAGGAAACTTGCATTTAAGACAATGGGGGAGGGAAGTTTTTGGCACTTATATATATATATATATATATATATATATACTGTATATATATATATACAGTATATATATATATATATATATATATATAGTATGTATATATATAGTGAACTCCTTTAATCTCATAAAGTAAACCACCTTTGTGAAGCACTGTATCAGAAAAACATAATACTAATAATAAAATAAAAATAAATACATTTAATATAGAGTTTCCCAAGGTTTTTGAAAGTTCTGCTTAAAAATGGCTTACAGCAGGCACATATTCATTCCAGATAAACAAAAACCTCCTGTTTGGAGCTGCTGAAGAATCCACACACCACCATCCAAGCTTCATCTGTTTTCAGCAGCACACCCCTATGAAGTAAAATGTGAACCAGGAAGTGGATTATAAAAAAATGCACTAAATTATAGTGTATATTCAGTAAACTCACAAATAGACATTATTTTTTTTTTTTTTTCTTATAGTTGTTAAAATATTTAACAATTTGTTTGTGAGTTGCTCAAAGTAACATTTTTTTCTACTGGCGGCAACCAACTTATGCCGTGAGTCACTGGTGGATTCCCCCACCTTAAATGGCTGATTCCAGCACGAGTCAGCTACTTGCAGTGCGCTACTGACACATAGCATGGGCATGTTGTTTGCACTAGGTTGAAAGTGTTAAGGCTTAAGAAAGAAATCTTAAGAACTTAAAGAAAAAATATCTATTTGTGAAAAAGAATTATTAAACATACTATAATTCGAGATCATCTTTATATCAAGAGAATTGAATGGGTGTCAGGAGAATTGAATGGGTTTCATAAAAAAAAACTTGAGAGAAGGTATTGGTCAGATTACCAAAAGAAAACTTTGAGAATTGTTGAAGATACTAAAACAGTGACATGACAAAAGCTTAATGTCATTTTCAGATATGTGATTAAGAATGTTGTGTAGGTTATACTACAATCTGCCCAATGGAAATGCAGTTCCTGGTAGGTTAATTAGGACCTGTTCCCAAGTGTGAATTGTGATAAAGTCATGGAGAATATTTGCTTCCACCTCAAAGTTAAATCTTATGACAGTCAGACATCTTGTGACTTCACTTTTGAATTACTCTCAAGGGATTCATTCATCTGACACCGAGACAGGGATACCTTCCACTGATAATCTCCAGTGCTATATTCTTCCTGACCTTTCCTTTTGAGTCTGACCATCTTTTATATAAACAATCATATATAACAATCCTTACATGCTAGCTGATTAAATGAAAACTAAAAAACAAACAAAAAGTACAAAAATTGAGGAAGTGCATCTAGGAAAGCAACACCCATATTTTCCTTTTGACACATCAATTTCATCAAAAATGCAGGCTTACACAGGCAGAACTGCTTGGATTAAGCATTGTAATAATTAAGCTCAGAACAGGAGGTAGGAGTTCAGACAGCTAGAGCAGAATTTCTTTGGAAACCAGCAATGCCATCTTTTCATTGGCTGCTAGACTGGGGGAAATGCTCAGTAGCCAGCAGCCAAAGTACATTTCTGAGGCAGAGGGCTGTGTGGGTTACAGGAGGAGAAGGAATCCCAAGTGATTAAAGGGGTACTGAAGCCTTACTATTAACCTTGAACAACCAGAGTGGCAGGTATCAAAATATTTTAAATAGGCTGATCACTGATTCAATTTTTTTGTGGAGGGTTTACATGTCCTTTAAAGGCATAAGATTGCATTTAGGGGAGAGATTTGTTGGGGTACATATAAATACAGAGGGTAACTCCATAACCAAAATCCTTTGCTTGGGGCTGCTAAGAGCATGTGGACTGCCTTCCCCAGAATAACTACTAATAAAGCAAAAGTGGGGGAATCAGCCTGTAAAAATTATCAGTTTCTTAGACCCTTTTCCCAAGATAATGGGTCAAACAGGGAGATGCCAGCCCATAGAATATACCAGGAGTAGACGGTTAGGACCACCGCATGAGGTTTACCTTGATATGAGTAAAGTGACTTAGAAGTTACTGTATATAGCGATGAGAGAATTTTTTTGGCAGGCATGGATTTGCAGCGAATTTACACCTTTCGTCGCAAAAATTCACAGCGCAAAAAAAAATGTTGCACAAAAAAAAGTTTCACGTGTCAAAAAAGTCACAATCCCATCAATATGAACACAGTTGAGTCAAAATAGGTGCAATGGCTTCAAAATAGGCGCGGTCAAGTCAAGATAGACATGGGTGCATCAAAAAAGTCATGTATGACAAAAAAAAGACGCATTTCATGGTTTTTTTTGGCGTTTCACAAATATTAGTTTTGATGATTTTTTTGGCAGAAGCAGAATGGGACAGATTTACTCATTACTAACTGTATATTTATAATAAACTTGCGACTAAAGATTCCTATTTATAAAAAGAATAAATCATAAGGAAAGATGGGGCCCAAGGAGTATGAATATATCTGCACCAACCAACAAGAGCCATATCAGTGAAAGCCTAGTTATCCCCAGGAAAATTCAGCTGGAATCGTCAGAGGGTATTATGGACTGCAGGAGAATGCATTACATTGATGATGCATAGGCTGGTGCAGAAGGAAAACTCTTCAACTTCTGAGATATAAATTGCTTGTGAATTAATTATTATAAATGTATTATTCATAAATTATGAAGTATGCAAATCTGAGGGACATTACATATCCTTAAAGAGGACCTGTCACCCAGACATAAAAATCTGTATAATAAAAGTCCTTTTCAAATTAAACATGAAACCCAAATTCATTTTTATATTAACACATCCAAACCCATTATAAAGGCATTTAAAAATCCCAGCTGTCAATCATAAATTGCTTGCCCCGCCTCTATACCTTAGGCATAGAGGCGGGGCAGACAATAACTTTAGCTTTCTATTCAGCACTACCTAGATGTCACTGCACATCTCACTTTTCCCCTCCCTCCTCCTCATCTAACTGTGTAGCCAGTGCATGGGCCTGGGCATCTGGTCCCCCATTCTGGCACATACACAAGATTTTGCCATGATACAAAGCTTGCCTTCATAACAGTGTCCACAAAATGGCGCCTGCCTGCTTGCTTTGATTGAATAATTCCAAGAAAGACGGAAGGAAACAAGATTTATATTATTTATATAGCATACGTAACGTTTATTTTACTTAACTAACAATATAGAAAATAATTTGGAGTTATGTCTTGGGGTGACAGGTCCCCTCTAAGCCATAGTCAAGTTATTATAAACTTAGGGGGAGATTTATCAAAGTTCGAGTTTGATAACACAATTCACAATTCAAGTTTTTTTGTGCTAAAAAAAACCTTGAATTTTTATGTTGTTTAAAAAAACTGGTATTTATTAAGAGCAAAAAAAACCCCAAAACATCTAAAAGCTGGCAAATTGATACAACTTGTGTGTTTTACTTTAGGCGCCCATATTGGCTGCTGATCTGCCCATATTTGACTGAATTGGCAGCCACCAATCTGTCTATGGACCAAATTCGAAAATCTAGGTAGGAAAAAAACAACTGCCCAAGATTAGGGATGAACACATTTTTTTGAACATTAGAGTTTTGTGGCAAAATTTACAGTTTCACAAGCATGACATTTTTCATGAATCTGCACTAGAATCTCCCTATGAGGTCTGGGATGTGATTACTGTCTGCCCCTAGCATCCTACAACAACCAATGGGATCAGAGCCCTCTGTTTATCTAAGGAGCGTTCCAGGCTTCATGATTAGGCAAGAATTGCAACATGGCAGCATTTTTTTTTATGAAGACCAGTTGTAGTATGGTGGAAGGGAACTTCTCTAACAGGGCAGGACATGTATAAGCTATTGCAGAGCTACAAATGCCTTAAGAGCAATGTCATTTCACCTTCTCACTGACTGAATGCATTTCTGCAGAATTTTGTGGCTTCACAAACTTTTACGCAATGTGGAATGCCACGTGTTTGCTCATTACTTCTATTCATATAGGCCTGTTTGCAAGGAATTCCCCATCCTTATTATGTGACTGCTAGGAGAGGGCTGAAATCACAACATTTAGGGGCTGATTTACTAAGACACGATTTCGAATCCGAATTGGAAAAATTCCGATTGGAAACGAACATTTTGCGACTTTTTCGTATTTTTTGCGATTTTTGCGTAAAAACGCAAGTTTTTCGTAGCAAAGTCGCGATTTTTTCGTAGCGTTAACACTTAAAAGGCGCAACGTTTCGCGCAAGTTTTAACGCTACGAAAAAATCGCGACTTTGCGCAACTTTCGGAATGGCTACGAAAAACTCGCGTTTTTACGCAAAAATCGTAAAGACGCCGAAAAAATCGTGTTTTACGCAAAAATCGTAAAGACGCAGAAAAACTCGCGTTTTTACGCAAAAATCGTAAAGACGCCGAAAAAAATTGCAAAATTACCGATCATTACGAAAAAAACGCTATCGGACGCATTCGGCCCGTTCGTGGGTTAGTAAATGTGCCCCTTAGTGACACCTCTCATCTTTACATGCGTGGATGGCCATCTTAATTTATATAAAAAAATATTTTTGTAATTAAAAGTAATTATTGCTATTTATGCCACAAGCGACGTTATTCTAGATATCTATAATACATGATAATATTTCAGTTCCTATTGCTTCACAATAAATGTTGGTAAATCAATTTTATGTGGGGAAATATGTTGCCCATTAATCCTACTGAGCTGTTTTTAGTAGATAAGATATGGACATGGAAAAAATCCAAATTAAGAGTTTGTTTTTTTTAATATAGCCTATTCCAGCCCAGAATAAAGGTTTTGTTGTATACCAAGCAAACATTACTAATGTATTCAAAAACAGGTACCTTGAATACAAATCAGTAGGAGCTGTAATTTAAATATAAATGTGCTCTAAGTAAAACATTCATTAAACAATGTAACAATGAACTCATGTTTAGAAGTTCCCCTAGGAGCCGGGAACTGATTGATGGACATGCATTAGCAACACATTCTAACTGAGAGATGATGCTATTTTCATACTATAGGTTTAATTGTTTGTGTTTCCTTCATTTTTATCATTGTAATAAAATGCAGTTAAAAAGCAGGTATTGTATCTGTAAAGCCAATGTCACACCTTTCAGCTGGTGCAGAAGTGCAGGTGTCAAACCCCCACTTTCACCCTGAGAAGCTCTAACACCTACAATTTTGGGTATTTTACATTCAGGTGAATAGGAGCCAGTTGCTATGTGACGTTTGCCTAAGACTTCTGTAAAACCAATAAAAATAATATTTTGGAATAAAAATAATTTGTTTTTCTGTTTTTTTTCTTTTTTGTCTTATTCTTTACTCTCAACAGCAGAACTGACATGCTTTATGGCTAAATATTGGCACTATCTGTTGTTGCCCTGAAGCCTTGAGAGTCATTAAATGTTGAAATGCTAAGAGAAAACAAAAGGTCTTCTCACGTGCCTTCCAAGACTCAGGGAGAGCATAGGCAACAATATTTTGATGCAGTAGTCTACAAGCACTCCATTTAATTCAACAGAAGTCCTCCAGTACTGGGCTGCCATCAGGAACTGTCTGCTACAGAAAGCAGTTCGGGCCAGTTAAGCCCTTACTGACTCTACCTGCAAGGTTAAGCCAGAAATATGGTAAAGCAGACAGTTTGAGAAAAAAAATCTAAATCTAAAAATCTAAGTTTTCTTTCAGAAGTGTTTTTACTTATCTCCTGTGACTTCCACTGGAGCATCGGGTAGTTGAGAATGCCCTCCATCTCTCTATCATTTGCCAGTGACTTTACTTCCAGCTAGGTCTATTCAAAACTTACGGCTTCCTTCTTTGCAGCTCACCTTTAGGTTTTCTTGGCTCAACTTAATTTGCAAAATCTCTAGGTCCAGTCTATGGCCATCTTTTCTATGGCTCCATCTTGTCTGTGTAATTTATGAACACTCTAGTGCCATTTCCTCCTTTATCCTGATCTTCTGTTGACTGTTGATTTGAGATGTTTATTTCTTATAAATTCAGGCCAGCTACATTTTGTGGCCTATATATTATGCTATATAAAATTAAATTCAGAGGAAAAATGGTGTAAAAAGCTGTGTAAAGTAAATGGTGAATTTTGCTGTCCGAACGCCAGATTTTACACTGTTACTTTACGTAAGTTCCGTGTGGAAGAAAAAAACCTGTCGCCATTTATTACACAGCATAATATATAGGCCCCTTAGCACCCTTTGCATATTACTGGGAGAAGTATAAAGAGTGAGTTTAAGATCTCTCTAGTGTTTATTCTTTTTTTTAATACTTTGTATTGTCCAAACCCGAAGTATTATTATTAATAAATCAACCCATTATTGCGCAGACTCTACATTTGCAGCCAGCACTCCAGAATTCCACTGCTCCTAAACTGAGACCAGTCATATCAATGATTCCAGCCGATTTGCATCAGTTTGAAAGTGATCTGTCTGCTACTGATCATCACCATGTACAGTATGTATCAGCTGACAGTCAGATAGCCACTTAGGAACAGAACTACAAAACCACCAAAAACATCCCTAAAACTTTATGGGAACTTAAGGAATACAGCTTCCAAAACACTACCATAAAGAAATAGAGACTTACATTGTGTCCTTCCCTTTTTATATGGAAATAGTGTTTCGTATAATAGCAATTAATATGTTAGTGATAGTTTCTCTTTATTTCAGCCATCAGTTAGAAAGCTGTCAATCTGCTCTTGATGCTATATTTTTAGTGTATACAAGAATCCTTTATCTATATATCTTTTCTTTTCACTAGGTTCCATTAGCTAATCTCTGCACCCAAAGTAAAAAAAATGCGAAATGGTCTCATTGAACCTTCTCCAAAATTAGGATACTATTGACCAATCTATAAAAGGAACTCTCCCCAAGTATGCTAGTGTTCTTAGTAGTCATTGTTACACTGAGTAATTAATGAAAGCTTTTTTCCCAGTATTACTTTAGAATGATCTTAATTGGAGGAAGGTTGAGCCCTCTGGAGAAAGCACAGGAAAAGGTTGAATGGTCTTTTCAAGTCACATGAAGGTTTTCCAGGATGAATGTACGATAATTAGATTAATAAGTAGCTGAATTTATCACAGCTGAGGATTTCAACAGCCGCACATTACATCAAGCACAAATAGTTCATTATGACTCTTACACATATATATTAATATATATTTAAACACAGAGTTGTTTTCACCTTGTTGTATTGCATTTTTTTGGAAGGAAGCAGATCACACCAATATTTTATATTTTCCCAAGCACTGCGTTTATACCATTTAAAACCTGTAGACATTTATTTATGGGTCAGTTCTCATGCTTGGATAACTGAACATTGAAAGGATAGGTTAAAGGTCATACTATGAGTTTGTGTTGACTTGAATCAAGTGTCCTTGACAGACACACACTAAAGGTGCCTATACACCTTCAGATCTGCTTGCTTGGCGAGTGGATCTTCTCCCGATATTCCCCACCTACGGGTGGGCGATATCAGGAGAATCCAGGCTAATTTGATCATTTGGCCCTGGGGCCAAACGATCAAATTATGACGACGGGCATAGGCAAAGTCGGTCCGGGGACCACATCAACGAGCCGATGCGGTCTCCGATCCGACTAGATTTTTTAACCTGCCCGATCAATATCTGGCCGATTTCAGCCCAGATATCGGTCGGGCAGGCCCATCATTGGTGCCCATACACGGCCAATTAGCTGCTGAATCGGTCTAAGGGATTGATGGCGGCAGTTAGAAAATGGGGACCTTTAGGGGAACTAACCCCAATTCAAACAACATTTCACAGAAGCTGAATTATTATTATTTATTTATATTTACCTGTGGTCAATATTGATGGAACTATGACAGGCCACTGGGTAGCTCTTATCTGCTCACTAGGGCAGATGCAAACGATTATAGGCAGCACCCCCAAGCAATCTCAGGGTTTGCCCTAGTGAGCAGTCACAACAAAATAGGCAGCCCTCACTCAGTTATCAAATTCGCCAACGGGTGCACAGTCCAACAGGATCCCTCCACTCCTGTACATGTAGATCCAAATGATTATAGGCAGCACTCCGTCTATTTCATTAAAATGCTTTTATTGTCACAATACGGGCAGTAGCAACTTTTCAAGCCTAATTGGCTCGAAACGTTGCTGCTACCAACAGCTTGATAAAGAGCCAATTAGGCTCGAAACGTTGCTGCTGCCCATATTGTGATAATAAAGGCATTTTAATGAAATAGACGTAGTGCTGCCTATAATCATTTGGATCTACATGTACAGGAGTGGAGGGATCCTGTTGGACTGTGCACCCGTTGGCGAATTTGATAGCTGAGTGAGGGCTGCCTATTTTGTTGTGACTGCTTACTAGGGCAGACCCAGAGATTGCTGGGGGGCCCAGTAAAAATAAAAGCCTCAGTAGGTTACTGAAGCTTCAAAGCAAGTTCATAAAAAATGTCTTGGTATGGTATGGGACCTGTTATCCAGAATGGTCGAGACCTAAGGTTTTCCCGATAAGGGGTGTTTCCATAATTCAGATCTTCATACTTTCATTCTACTAAAAAATCTTTTAAGCATTAAATAAACCCAATAGGCTTGTTTTTCCGCCAATAAGGATTAATTATATCTTAGTTGGGATCAAGTACAAGGTACTGTTTTATTATCACAGAGAAAAATGAAATCTTTTTATTTTTTAAATGTGAATTAATTGATTAGAAAGGAGTCTATGGGAGATGGCCTTCCTGGAATTTAGAGCTTCTGGATAATGGGTTTCCTGATAACAGGTTCCAATACCTGTACAGAAAGTTTTGGGGTCCATAAAATGATTTTGGAGCAGCCCAATAACTTATAGTTACGCCGCACATTAAAGCCCCAGAATACTTCCATATTATAAAAGTATGAAGATCAAATGAACATAGATGGATCAGTGTTTTTCACACACAAACAGAAACAGGAAAAAATCCAGTCAAGCCTGATATCCTCGACAACATAATTGCACTGTTGCAGGTTACTGGTCAAAGGAGCATTTTTTTAATAATTTCACACCATTGTTGGAGAACAATACAGTTGACTCAAAATAGAATTGCAATTATAAAAAATTCCTGCCGCCCCCATATTGCTATTAATGAGTTGGAGGCAACTGGTTGCATGGAGAGTTCCTGGACCGTTTATAATTCTGTTTTATAATATCTTACAGGGTTTGGGTTCATGTTTAAAATATAAATAAGTAACCACAGGCAGCACTTATTTAACAGTTATACACATTGCATGGAAGACACATCTTTCTTTCTTCTGAGCAGCAGCTTGTATTGCTTTTCTATTTACTTTACAAAGGTTTCTTTTTATGACTAAACTGATTGTAAATGCTATGTTTATAAGAAGAGATAAAAGAAAGAAATCTCCCATTTTCTTGCAGCAAATGCCCCCAGAAATGCAAAATGCTTTCTGTCTGTTGCACAAGAAGGAATAAATTACATGTTTTTGTTATTTATCACTACTAAAGTGTGAAACAGAATGAATATGGCTTCCTAATCCTAGTATTAGTATAAACAAAATGTACAACTCTATAATTAACAGGACTTTTGGCAGCCAACTTGGTATCAGCCATTGAAAAGGCTAAAGCCCAGTAATATGGCTCCTGTCAAGCTCCAGCATCACAGAGAAAAAGTCTACTGCAAACTCAGCAGTCAAGATACTGGCGCTGAATCTATTCTAAGGGCCTGCTCCTTTTAAATGGAAGACAAAGAATCTAATCCGAGCAATAAGTTTCATGTGAATAACTTGGGTTTAAGGATTTTTTTAAAAAAAGTAACAAAAACTAATATATGAAAACACACATTATATATATATATACTGTATATATGTGTGTGCATTTGGATTCTCTTTCTGTTTTATATTCAAAGCCACAGAAAGGAAAATGGAAACTTTCCAGAACCAGGTACATGAATCTGGGAAGAGCAGTATACATGAGCTGTGCGCATACTGTATTTACACTAATACTGATTACTGTCCATGTCAGGCCAGTGTCACACAGGGTAATTGCAATTTGCAATAGAAGGCTGAAAACTAAACTTTAAACGTATTCATTCCGTGGAGCAAGGTTGATTGCCACCCTTTGTGGACTGGCAGCTCACAGGAGACGCTGTTGGGCAGTAAACATGGTTTTTATACAACCAAAACTTGCCTTTAAGCCCAAAATTCAAAACTAAACACCTGCTTTGAGGCCACCAGAAGCAACATCCAGAATCGGACTGGGCTAGAGGGGCACTGGGAAAATCTGGTGAGCTCCCCAGACCCGATGCCTGCCAGTGCTCCCCAGCAAAATGCCCTCCCCCGATAAGTATAATGCATTTGTACTCGGGGAAAAGGGCATTGCATGGACAGCAGGTGCCCCTGGGGTGTGTGGGAGCCACAGTGGGTACCCATGGGGGGTGTGGGGGCCCAAGGAGTAGCAGCCCCGGGGTGCCCTGCACCCCCCCCAGTCTGACCCTGGCAACATTGAAAGGGTTGATAAGCAACATGTTACTCATGAGCCACTAGTTGGGGATCATTGTGTTAGAGCTTTTTAGGGGAATTCTGGGAGCTGTAGTTCTACATCAGCTAGTCAGGCTGTGGCTTGGATATCCTTTATTAATTTAATTTAAATTTTTTTCTTGAACTAACATGACCTACCCCTCACTAACTAAGATCCCAAGCAATCTCCATTAGCAAGTGTTATCCATGGCACTCTCTTGTCATCTGCTTGATGGCTCAAATATCCAGACACCTTGTCATACAAAAGCAATTAGTTGCAAAGAGATTAACAAACTATGTGGAGCCTTCCATGACATCAGTAGGAATGTCCCAAGCAGCTTATCTACTGGTCTACCCACAGACCACACAAAACTGTGACTCCAAGAATGAGTGGGCGTTGTGAGTCAACCATAGTCTCAAGTTCAACATTTAGAAGGCTAAATGCAATTAAGTTAATTTAATTCTCTTATCTATCTGGTATACAGCAATAAAAATTAAATTAATCACCATTTATAGTCCTATAGTTTATTCTGGTGTAACCAGAATAAAACACTAGAATGCTCTCAGGTATATGTTCAAGGCTCAACAGAATAACCCGTAGGTGGGGATATCTGGAGAAGATCCGCTCGCTTGGTGACATCGCCAAGCGAGCGGATCTGCCAGTGTATGGGGACCTTTAGGCTACAGCTTTATTAACTGTGTAATCAAACTAACAAGTTACAAACAATTTAACAAGCAAGGATTTAGATGATCAATTCTGCACTGCGCTAAGGTGGGCAAGTAAAGGCATAAGTAGGCCTCACTCCAAACTCCTACCTCCTGGGACCATTACCCAAGGAGATTAAGCCAAACACCATTACACCAGTGGGTACTAGCCCCTTTCTTCTCTGGCAAGCATTCGCACGCAATCCCCCAAGCTGTGGGAAATCCCACCAGGAAAAGCCAAACTTCCAAACACCAACGAATTCCCCTTCCCTTTCACCAAACCATTTAAGGGCGGGTTGGTTTTGTGCCGTTTTCCATGCTGACAATCGTGCACTCGATCCTGCTGTGATCTCCTGGCAACCCAAGGTACTCATTCCCCCTTCTCCCCACTATGACTTCAGTCTGACCCTTCTGCCTTCCTAGCCCTGCCAAGGCTACCCTTCTTTAAACCTTTTGGATCTGGGTAATTAGTTCCACAGCCAAAACTGTGATTTGCGTTTTGATCGACACAGCCGAGTTAAATTTTGATTTTGCAAGATAATTCAACAACTGCATTTTTTTTCTAAATGTGCCACAATATGTCATTGTCTTATAGAAAAGCTTTTATTCTTGGCACAAGGCTGATGTTTGATGAGCACTTACCCTTGGGGGCAGAATTAGTAATGGTAGTATCTCAAGTTTGGGCGTATTGATATAATAAACATGATCTTAATCTTGCTCCCATTTTCTTGCATCTCTTGCTATCTTTCCAAATTGTTTTCCCCCACATTCTAGAATTGTGTCAGAGCCAGGTTTAAAATAAAGCTTGAGCTATTGTTTGAAAAAACCCAACTGTGGATTTAAAAAAATAGGTTAGGGGACAACAATGTTTTTTAAGTTGTGGTCAATGCCCATTTTTCTCCTTTTTTTTTTCTTGCAAATCAAATGCATAGGAATTAATGTTAATTTCACCACAAACCTGTATCAGGCAAAAATGTAGTTCATCCATAATGCTGAAGATACACTCTTCTATAGGATCTCAGTAGGTTTTAGGTGGCAAAGTTTTTTGTTTAAATTTTGGTAAATATCCTTTAAAAAAAAATCTTGACAGTACATTTTTTATCTGCAATGTTCTCGAACTGTAGACAGGGTCGGACTGGGCCTGCAGGACATGGGGAGAAAACCCAGTGGGCCCTCCGACCCAGACCTGATCCCTGCTGTAACACCTGCTGCTGCCGCTCCCTTGTTGTCCTCCCTCCCCTTGATGACTGCAAAGGAGGAAGGGGCTGCCGGTGGGTAACTGGGTGGGTTTAGTGAGCAGGAAGTTGGGAGCCTCTGATGGGTTGTGGGGGCCCATGGGTTTAGCAGCCCCAAACTGCAGAAAGAAACCCGATCTTGAATTTTAAAAAATGATCCCCCTAGTGTCATTATGAGGAAAATGAAAGCTGAATATGGTGTGATTTGGGGGTGCACCTGCTTATTATTTACTTTGGTTAGTTCTAGGGTGAGCTGACAATTTGTCGCACTATAATCAAAGTCTTGAACTGAGAGCCTAAAACACTCTGGTAATGCTTTGGGGGGGGGGGTACGTAATGTCATGAGTCACATTCTGAATCTGAAGGATGCTCTCCCTTGTCTCCCTCCAAGCTACCATTGGTTAGTTTACAGCTTTGTGATTTTTATGTAAAAAGATCTGCAGGCGTTTGTTCGCTTGCAGTAAAGGTCATTATTTTCTCTCTTGCTGGACACAGTCATTTCTGGAGAGCCTTACAACGTGTTATGAAAAAAATCCAATTCCAGTAGGTGGCTATTGTTTGCTTTGATTCACACATCATAGGGTCTGCAAGGTCAAACGCAGACCTGGAGTTTTTAGCTCTCTGGGGAATCTGGATAATAGTAGACAAAGAAAACACTTAAACCATTGGCTAATGCTGCTGGAATATAACATAATAGCCAACATATTTAGCTGAATAAAATACATGAAAAACTGTCCATGTTGTGTTTATATAACTAGTGCAAAACTGCTGTTAAAATACATATACAATTCTCTTTTGTCACTTACTCTGAGCAATATTTTAACTGATTCTGAGTGCTTCATAACCACCCCCTGGTAGCTACAAAATGAATCTAGAGGCACAGTGCTTAGTACTAAACTTGTGTCTCACTGTCATGAGTTGAATGTGCGTTTATATCCATATAGAACAATATATGATTGCAGTCAGGCATGGTAATCATTAGGGAATAATTATCTCATGTTTACCACCACCTATTTTGTGCTGAGAATAATACTTGGGGTGCAAATTCCATCTTCCCAAGTATCCTCCGTGCAGATTCTAGAATGGCACTATTCTAGGGGGTGGACATTCCTTAGCAGTAGCTTAGCTGTATCTAAAATAAGCAGCTAGGTTTCTTTTATTTGCAGTCTCCTTCCAAAGACCCAATCGGGTAATGCTTTAATATATGGACACATGTGTACAAGTGCAGTGAGCAAAGGGCAAATTTGAGTACATTTGCCATGCTTGCCATTGCGCTCATAATGCAGCATTTTATGCAGACTTCACATGGAAGTCTGTCTGACATAATTTCCAGTCTGATTTCCCCATCTCTGTAAAAAATGTAGATGATGGCATTGGTGGCCAAAGGTTCTAAAAAGATGGAGAGCTTTGCTGGTGTTGTCCTCCAGCAAAGTTGCTGTCCACCTATACATAGGTATAACATTAGCATTAATAGTTCCCTAAGTTTGCTTATAGCCTCTATAGCAGTGATCCCCAACCTGATGCAACATGTTGCTCCCAGTGGCCTCAAAGTAGGTGCCTATTTTTTTTTTTTTTATATATATTCTTTCTTTATTAATTTTCTAAACAAAAATAAGAGGGATACAGAAGGGAAAAAAAAGGGAAGGGAGGAAGGGGAAGAATCATACAAATCATGTCGCAAATTAACAAACATATCCTTAACAATTAGTCCTCTTCACAGTTAAACTTTCACCATACTCAATGCTTCTCTCATGTGGTTTCAGTTTATGTCAATGTTTTTCTTAACATACAGGCAGTACTGGGCAAATACACTAACTGTTAGTTCTCTATTACCGATCTAGTTATAATGCTAACACTCCGGTTTTTCCCTTATTATCTCATAATCACTAGCTATCTTAGTATGCTACCCAAACTATACTGATCAAACTGAAATGGATTTAATGAAGTTATGCCAAGGTTCCCATATTTCCCAATAAAGCAAACTTGTTTTATGTGAAATGTGGGTAATCTCTTCCATTTTTCTGATATCTTCCACTAAGTTAACCCACTCCGTAAAGGATGGGGGTATCGCCGATTTCCAGTTACGTGGGATCAATGTTTTTGCGGCATGAAATAGGTGGAGAGTGAGTGGGTCCGATATAGCAGACTTTCCACGTGGGCTAAAATATAAAAGGAACATTGAGCCCTCCATATCCTGACAAGCAGTCCCCGTAATGTTAGCTATTGATACAAAAATTCTATCCCAGAATTCTCTAAGTTTGGGACAAGTAAGCCAAATATGTGGGTGAGTTCCTACGTCGGATCCACATCTCCAACAGGAGTCAGGGCTATCTTTGAACATTTTCCTTAATTTCACTGGAGTATAGTGCCACCTAGTAACCAATTTGTAATTCATTTCTCTCACTCTCGCAGCCCGAGAGGACTTATGAATTATGGAAAAAATTTTTCCCAGTCTTGGTCATTTACCTCTAGTTTTAAATCCTTTTCCCACTCTATCTGAAAAGCCTGTTTCTTCATTGGAGTATTTTGAATAAGTAATTTATATAAAAATGAAATTGGTTTGTCTATCGGGCTTACTTGTTCCATAAACCTTTCCCATTTTGTAGAGGCCCTGTCCCACTCCTCCTCCTTATATTTAGACACAAAATAGTAAATCTGATAGTAGTTCCACCTATCCCAAGGGTTCTTCCCCCACTTTTCTTGTATCTCAGACAGAGAAATCAGCTTTTTATTCTTAATGAAATCCACTATTTTAGTCGGGGACCCGTCGTTGACTTGCCAGTTTTTAAAGGCACCCTTTTCCATACTAGGAATAAACATCGGGTTCCCCACCAGCGGTTGCAGAATATATGGGGTTGCTGTAAGCTTCATCCCACATCTATTTTGGAACCACCATCTATAAGTGGCCCCTACTAGTGGATGTTCTTTTAATCCTGTATTTACTAAGGATTGTTCCCCCCAAAGATAATTCGAAAGAGGTACTAGAGAGTCCTCTTGTTCCAGCTCTACCCAAATTTTTTTTTCCTTTGTTGCACCCGTCCAGCTCTTAATACGGGCGAGTTGGATCGCTGCATAATAGAGTCGAGCGTCCGGTAGGGCGAGCCCTCCCCTTTCCTTTGAGAGAGTCAAAAATTTATATTGAATTCTAGCTAACTTGTTGGCCCAAACGAAACTTGTAATTATTGACTTCAATTTTTTAAAGTATGTAGCCGGAATAGACACCGGTATAGTTTGCATTAAATATAAAATTCGCGGCATCATAAACATTTTAACTGCCTGAATTCTACCTAACCATGAAAGCTTTAAACTATACCAAGAAATATTTGTCTTAGCTATAGATTCCAATAGTTGAGGGTAATTTTTTTGAAACAATTGCGATAAATCTGCTGGGATTTGTACTCCCAGATATTGAATTGCCTCTCTAGCCCACCGAAAAGAAAAGTTCGCCTCCAGCGATTTCTTTGCTGATTTAGAGATATTTAAGTTTAAGATTTCTGATTTAGATAAGTTAACTTTAAAATTAGAAAAATATCCAAATTTATTAATCAAGTTCAATACATTGGGCAATGAAATCGTAGGATTCGTTATAAATAACAGAAGATCGTCGGCAAAAGCCGCAATCTTATATTCCTTATTGTTTACAGTAATGCCCGCTATATTAGGGTCTTGTCTAAGCTGGCAAAGTAAGGTTTCCATAACTAATACAAATAAAATTGGGGAGAGAGGGCATCCCTGCCGTGTACCATTATGAATTTGCACTGTAGGGGAAAGTGTTCCGTTTACTTTAATCCTCGCGTATGGTTCATGATATAGTGCTAATATCCTGTTCACTGTTTTGCTTCCTAGACCAAATCTGATCAAAGTCCTTTCAAGGAATGACCATGAAACCCTATCAAACGCTTTTTCAGCGTCAGTAGTAAGTAGTACAGTAGGAATACCTTTAGTTTGTACATAATTAATTAGTGATATTATTTTATATACATTATCCTTTCCCTCTCTTTTGGGCACGAACCCCACCTGATCCTGATGAATCATGGCAGGTAAGAATTGTTTAAGCCTATTTGCTATAATTTTAGCGTATATCTTTAAATCAATGTTAATCAATGAGATAGGTCTATAACTAGAACATAATTGGGGATCTTTCCCTTGTTTTGCAATTATTGTAATATGTGCCTCCTTAGCTTGTCTATGAAAATTATTATTACCATCAATATGGTTATAATATTTTTTCAATAACGGACACAGTTCCTTCTTAAACGTTTTATAATATAAAGAGCTAAAACCGTCTGGTCCAGGACTCTTCCCCACCGCAAGTGTATCTATAGTATCTGCTATCTCTTGAATTGTAAAGGGTTTGTCTATTATCTCTCTCTGTTTCTCTGTTATTAACTGTACTTTTGCTTGATCAAGAAAACCCTCTAATTCCTCCGTTTCATATTTTTGGGCTTTAGTTGGATTTAAATTATATAGTACCTGATAATATTCTTGAAAAGTTTTTGCTATATTAATAGTATCGTAATGGATTTTTTGCCTAGTATCTTTAATTGACATTATATGAGTAGAGGGTTGTAATTTTTTAACCATATTAGCGAAATGCTTAGTACATTTATCCCCTAGTTCATAGTACTTCTGTCTGCAATTTAAATAACCTTTATATGTAAGTTTATCTAATATCGCTTTAAGTTGAATTCTTTTGCCCTCCAGTGCTGTAAAATTTTCCTGTGCTAGGCTAGCCTTATGTACTTGTTCTAGGGTTCTTATCTCCAATAGTAGATTATTAACTTCTTTCTCCCTTTCTTTTTTCAGGTTGCTACACAATGCTATCAATTGGCCTCTCAAGACACATTTCTTCGTTTCCCATAGTGAAGCAGGTGAGATCTCTGGAGAAGAATTATCCTTAATTATCTGTTCAATCATTTCACCTATTTTATGTTTTACATCTTTTTTATGTAGTAACAAATCGTTAAATCTCCAAACCATTTCCTTTGCCACCGTCTGAGGAATTATAAATGACAGTGTAGTTGGGGAATGATCTGATAATAAACTACATTCTATAGAGGTATCCTTAGCCAAATGTAACCAATTCTGTGAGATAAAAATATAATCAATTCGAGAATAAACTTTGTGAGTTTTTGAGAAGTGTGTGTAATCTTTATTTTTTGGATGCATTATTCTCCAAGTATCTACTAGACCCGCTCCTGCCAATTTTTGTTTCAATTTTTTCAACCCCTTGTATGAGATCGGACTCTTATTACTTGAGGAGTCAATTAGAGGATTCATCGTTATATTCAAATCACCACCCAAAATCAACATACCTTCTTTAAACTCCTCTAATTTAGTTAAAATCCTATATATAAAAGACAGCTGGGCTTGGTTAGGTACATATATATTCGCAATAGTAACCTTTAAATTCGCTATCTGTCCTTTCAAAAAAATAAATCTCCCTTCTTTATCACTTAGTTTATCCTTTAATTTAAATGGTAAGTCTCTATGTATCAGGGTCATTACCCCAGTAGCCTTTTTCAGTATATTATTGCTAGTATAAACTTGGGAAAACCGTTTTAGAGTCAAATAGGGTAAATGCCCCTCTTTAAAATGAGTTTCTTGCAAAAGTACTATACTGCCTTGCAATTTACTGCACTCCTGCAAAATCTGTGATCTTTTTACAGGCTCATTAAGACCATTGACATTGTAGCTAATTACTTTACATACCACCGAAACCATTTTTACATAGATACATAGTCTTTTCCCTTATTACCTGCTTGTATTTCCTTTTAGGGGGGGGAGGGGATAGGGTAGGGTAAATAGGGTATGATACAAACCTTGTATCAGGGGTAAATATTTGTTGCCGCAACAGAAAGTAGGAATACTCTTCCTCATTCCGTAATATATACAATGCGGCTGGTGCAATAGCACTCAGTTGTGGGGGGTAATAACCACCTGTACACCTTATCATATTGAGACCAAATTGACCAGGCCTAGTCCCATTAAAGCCCCCCAGCTCAGCTCAAAAACATTTCCCAATAAAGCATAAACATCCCACATCAGCATATAGTCAAGGCATTAATAGCACTCATAAGACAAAGGAAAAAAAGAAAAAACACAAATTATATGTACAATTCTGATCCCTAGGCTTAAGTTACCACCAATAATGAAGTTTTAACAAAGTAAATCCCTTTTCCCCCTAGCGTCCTTGCCAAGTCCTATGACCTCGCTCAAAAAGGGATCATTTTTCACAATTGCCATAGTTACCGTCCACAACAGATCTTCCAGCCTGTATCCACTATGGGGGAATTGGGCTATCTCTGGAGTCTCTTGCTTTTGAGGTCCTCGGGGTTCGACTCGGAGCATACACCTGCCTCCATTCTCCTTGATTATCAAAGTTCCAGTCCGTAGGGCAAGGGTCAATAGAAGTCCACCCAGGAATCTCCATCTGTGGTAGTTGCAGTTTGCGGCAAAAAACATCCATATCCTTAGGTAAACGCAGCATTGCTTGTAGTCCGTCCTTGGTTGCCATTAAGGAAAAGGGAAATCCCCATCTGTATTGAATGCCTTTTTCCCTCAATATGTCCGTCAAAGGTTTAAGTGACTTTCTCTTTATTAAAGTGGAGTAGGAAATATCTTGAAATAACTGTATGTTAGATTCCTCATGGGTAAGATTTGTTAATTCTCTGGCTTTACTAATAATCTCTTCTTTTAACGCAAAACTGTTCAGACAGCATAGAATGTCTCTGGGGGAGTTTGGTGGTGCCACTTTTGATTTCTGTACCCTGTGCGCTCTTTCAATCTCAATGCCCACTACGGGGTCATTTTTCAAGATTTTGTTAAATAGTTGTAGCAGTACAGGTATAATATCCTCCTTTTTCACAGCTTCTGGCAACCCTCTGATTCTGATATTATTTCTTCTCCCCCTATTCTCCTGATCTTCAAGCTGTCTCTGTAGTTCAGTCAGCAAATTGTTATGTGTTAAGATTGTAGCATGCATACTTTTCTGATTTTTAATCAGCTTACTCTGTTTTTGTTCCAGGTCTTCTGCTCTCCCAGCCAACGTGATCAGGTCTCTCCTGATGTCCTGGAGTTCCTCCTTCAGCGTGGCCGTTACCTCGTGGAGCATCTCTTTAATATCCGACTTGGAAGGTAAGTTAGCTAAGTATGCAGTAATATCGTTCTCCCCCTCTGCTTCACTCTCTGGTTCTGAGGAATCTCGCCGTTGTTCCGCTCTGCCCTCCGGCAGCTCGTGAGTCAGCGCCATTTTGGATCTCAGCCGCTTGCTGTCTTTCCTCTGAAACAGAGGTGCTAACTCTGGTCGGGGTTCAGGCTGTTTTTTTTCCTGATGAGCGTCTCTTTCCGCTCTTAGCTTATGGGTTTTCCCCATCTCTGCCTTTCTCTTTGCCAGGTAACCGAGCTGGGGTGCAACGGAGCGAGGCTTACACCAGCATCCGGCGCGCAGGTAAGTCACGCCCCGGGAATTAGGTGCCTATTTTTACATTTCTGGCTTGGAGGAAAGTTTTGGAAGCACAGAGACACAGTTTTACTCCAAGCAGAGCCTCCTGCAGGCCAGCAGTCCCACATAGGGCTAACAAATAGCCAATCACAGCCCTCATTTAGCATCCCCAAATAACTTTTTTCATGCTTGTGTGGCTCACCAACACTTTTTACATCTCTCTACAGACAATGGTCACACAAATAAAAAACACTAAAATAGTCTCTTGAAGTTTCATAAAGAATTATTGCAGTTCACCAACCAGCCTTGTTCAGTAAAAAAATTGTAAAAAGTCAATTCTGCTTAATAAATAATTTTTGAAGCTTTTTTTATTTTTTATATTATTCTCACATTTTCTGTTTCCAAATTGAAACATCTATTTCCCCTTTGATCTATGTGCTGCTTACTAATTTGATAACAGTTTTTTTTAAAGAGGCAAAAATCAATTTATGTCACACAAGGATTTTAAAGTGCATTGAATGAAATAAAAACATCTTAAATGTTTCTTTTTGCAAAATGCCTCCAGCACGTAGTATTATTTTATTGGATCAGTTCACTGGAAGCATTCTATTATACTGAAATCCAGTTAGAATATTTTTTTTAATAAAATCAGTTGTTTTCTTTATTGTTCATCCAATTTCAAAGGGACATTTTTGGAGAAACACAATAAAAGAGCTTTTTTTTAACAGTGTTTTAATTTTCACTCACAGCTGTGGCAATTAGAAAGTGTATTTAATGGAGTGTCATGTTAATTGTTTTCGGAGTTAACCAATTTCTCCATTTAATTGTCAATTGATTAACCTATTGAAATGTTAAGTGAGTCAGTTTCCTTCCAGTGCAAACAGCAGTACCATATTGTAGGTTCACCAGCTGGAGGGAGCACTCATTTGCCAGATTCAATGTGTTGGTATTTTTGCTACACCTCCCTGAGCTTTTAATTAGATGAAGCAATTTTACATGCATTTGTCATCTGCTGGAAAGGTTATCAGCGCTGGAGCTGACCTGCCGAGGCACGGCTGAGCCTTCTAGGTTTAATAGAAAAGCTTTGCAGCTAAGGCTGTTGTACTCGCTTGCATTGTAATTATAATGAACTGGAGCTTTTGCCTTCCTTTCTGTTTGTGTATCTTTAGCTATGCAATCAGATGTTTTCTCTGTCATATATATGCACTTATTAAGCACTGGGCCCTAATATACATGAGAAAAGAGAGAGTTTCTTAAGGCTAATGCTACGCTATGTAGGTGGGATACTATTAAATCATGACAAAGATGGCAGGCAGCCTGGAGCACATTGAAAACAGTGACTGCTGCTAACGGATTTCTCTGAATCTGGGTGATTTTAACTCTCCCAAGTATGAGTAAAGGTGGCCATACATGAGCCGCTTTAAACTGCAGATTCTGGGTCCTTTGGACCTATTTGGCAGATTATCTGCGCATGTATGGGGCTCCCTGGCCTATATAAGGCTGAAAATCAGCCAGATGTAGATCAGGCAGGTTTGATTTTCTTGTTGGATCTGGGACCACATTGGCTTATTGATGCGGTCTTTGCTCCAAGGGCCAAACAATCAAATTACTCTGATATTGCCCAGATTAGGTGAGCATCATTTTTGTACATCATATTGTTTGTGTTGTTTAATGCAGGCTGGTTAACCCTTTTCTTTGCTGTCTTCAACTGCTCTGTTCCAGCAGCCTACTGGAGGACAGTACAGAACACAGAGTTCTTTTGAGAAAGGCTCTTTCATATTATTTTAACCTGACTGTCCCTTTAACTTTGACAGACACTGTGGCAAGGAAATATTGTTTCTAGCATAAATATTGCAAAGAGGATAGAAAAAAATAGGCCAGTTACAGCTGAGTCTCAACGCTCGCTCAAACGATTTCTTTCCTAATGGTTTCCTCTCATTCATCCCTAAATCGCCACATTTGCTTTGTAAAAAGAGGCATACTTTAGAAGAGTTTTTTGTGCAGTTTAATAACTCTTAAAATGATGTCTTGCATTGTGAATGTATGTACTGGGAGTTGTGTGATGCTTTCTTGGGGCTGCCAATCTACAGCTTCAGCCCAGTGGGTAAACAGCTTAAATCCAGACATCCTTTCACTCTCCCCACATTGAATTGAACTAAAAATGCATATAAGTGGTGGCTGACTGGCACTGGCCTTACAAAAGCCTTTACCATTATGCAGGGGTATTTACATAGGAATTAGACCTCCATAAAGAAGATGGGGACAATTAATGGACAGGGCACCATATAAGAAATTTTTGCCCAATTCTTTGCCACAACAGGGATCTGTTAAAAAGCTATGGAGACTCTTTGGTTCTGTGAATTCACAAAAACTAAGCCTGAGATTCTAGAATTCCCAGTGTGACTTTTACAAAGATGTAGCTAAACATTCAGCATTCAGCTTAGGATACAAGTAAAACTGTGCTAGAATGTTAGCAAAGCAGAATTCCAGTTTTAATACATGTGATGTCAAATGCACTAAAATAACTTGATTATGGCTGTAGTTATTGGTGATTTCTACATTTAAAATAATGTATTGCATATTAGTATGGGTTAGCACATTGCTTACTTCAGCTGAGATATTGATGCTAACAACAATATTATCTATAAATGATCATTGTTGCATTTTTATATATGGAGAGTGCCTCAGGCAAATATGCAGAGAATTAGTGTTCTGGACACGCAACACACTGTGCCAGCATATTAATTGTTTCTTAAAATGCCAGATAAACCCCAGTACTAGATTTACATGTAGATGTTCATTATTGTTCCTTGTTGGTGTGGGTGGGTGTAATTAATTACCTTATGTAGCCTCAGGAATGACCACTTTTAGCTCCTGATCTGTACTGGCCTTAGGGTTTACCACCACCTAGGGAGGAAGCACAATAAAGATGTTCCATTTCCATTTCCCCCCTGGGTCATTTTCATGTCTGCTACAAGCAAAGAGTAATTGCTTAGATTTAGTGGCAACGGTTAGTGATAAGAACATTTTTTCACCGGGCATGGATTTACGGCAAAATTTCACATTTCCCCATTGGCAAAAATACAAAGAAGATGCGAGAAAAATGCCACCAAATATATTCATGTCAATAACAGAAGAGATAGGGGGAAGGCAATTCCAAGTGTCTCCATTGGCTGAAATTTGGAGACAAACGCTCCAAGTACCATTAAACTTATTATTGGAGAAGGCTTGTTCAGGTAAAGACTGCTGTATGAACATGAGCCAGTAGCCATGTGCTATCATTTGGAAAACATTTGTTTTGCAAGCAAAACCCACTGTTTCTCTCTGCAGGGAGTATTCTGTCTGATTAACATGACCACTTCTACCCCCAACCTCATTCCCCACCAACCGCCCTTTGTTTTAACTGTGAAACCAAAACCGTAAATATAATTAGCAGGTTCACATTCAAAAACATCTGAGAATATTGAAACTTATTCTTCTGCTAATAACTATTCATATTTTAATATTGTGTTGATTTTTAACCAAAAATGTCCGTGGACCCATAATTACTTAATTTCCATATAGCAACCTGTTTAAGAGGAAACTATTTTTTATAAGGTAGATTGATGATCAAAATAGCCTGCAACATGTCAACCCTGCAGGGCCTCCAGTGACCTTGCCATTCAAACAATTGCCCAAAAGGATCGGCATATTGCGACCACATTGGCTGCCAATTTTGTAACAGATCTAATTTTTCACCAATCAGACAGAATGGATTGGAATTTGCCTTTTGAAAGTGTAAGGTGGCATTTTCCATTTCAAAAATGCAACACATTGCAGGACAGCTTGCTGTCATAAGTAAATAATGGCTTATTGTTATCTGAATGCAGATCTCTATTCAGCAGTATGGGGTTTAAATTCATAAACCAAGAAGGGGAATTTATTGGCAGCATTTAGCTGGGAAAGCAACTGAATATATTTCATGGCTAACATCTCTCGCTCACAATCCTTGTTTGTATAACAGGCTAAAATGTGTTTCTAGCTGAAAATAAATTCATAAAATGCAGGAGATACTGAAGGGGAAAATAAATGCTAAACATATCTGGATGAATAAAAATATATTTATGTAGAAAAACCTTGGTTTTTTTTTCTCTTATGTCTAGAGCTGAAGGTAATTTAACCCTAGCCCCTAAAAACCCACAGAAATCAATGTCTCATTCAAGTCTATTGATCAAAACTAAATTAATTAGACTTCAATGCTTATGGCAGTTGATAAGACAACTTGTTAATTTAGTAAGTGATAGTGTTTTCCCTAAAGCAGCAAATATCCTCTTTCATGAAAAAGACATTTTAACACTTATCTTTCCTTCCTTTCCATCCTCACATCTCACATCTCATCTTTTATTTATCACAAGACAGTGGTTGGTGCGCACAGTAAGTTGTTTTCTCGGTGCACTCCATAACAGGACACAGTTCATGTTCCACTTAGCTCTCAAATAAGCTACTTCCATAATTTTACATTTTAAAATACATCCCTTTCATTGTTTACATCCCTTCATCCCCCTTTCCATATTTCCTTATTGATCATTATCTAAAGGGCAGTTTTAACTATAAAAGAATAATCAGTGTCATGTAAATAGTGCTAGTCAATACTATGTGAAACATTAGCTTGGGATTTCAAATGGCATATTTTATTGTTGGTGTCCCACTCACTTCTGCAAACAGACAGTGGTTGGAAAGAGAGACTGGGAAATTAATTGTAGGGGTTCCATATAGTAATTAAATAAATATAACGATAGAAATGTCATTTCTGACTACTCAGCAACCAGTTAGCATCTTAAAATTCTGGTCAAAGAGAGGTCATAACAGAAAGTCAAATTATAAAAAAGACCAATTCCAAAATGGGTTCCTGTATTATAGAAGCAGGGCTGAATTTAGATCCGGTGCCATTTTATTTATTTATTTTTTAAGTTTATCAAATATATAGGCACACGAGGGCCACCCCCTAAAGCTACCTTAGGCACCAACCCTCGTGTACCTATATATATAAATACGACCCTGTGTAGAAGGTAGGTCCATAATCCCCTTTAATACAGTAGAATGTCTTACAACAATAAACATTAGTAATCCAAATTGGGTGCATTCATTCATTCTAAAGGCCCCCATACAGCGGCAGATTGTAGCTGCCGATATCGGTCCCTTGGACCGATTTGGCAGCTTATCTGCCCGTGTAGGAGCAGAAACGAGGGGCCTGGCCGACCGATATCTGGCCTGACATTGGCCAGATCTCGATCAGCCAGGTTAGAAAATTCCGTCGGATCGGGGACCGCATCGGCTCGTTGATGTGGTCCCCGAACCGTCTGCCCCTTGCCGCCAGTATAATGCGATCGTTTAGCCCCAGGGCTAAAATACACGCTCCCCGATATCGCCCACCCGAGATTGCCAAGCGAGCGGATCTCAGCGTGTATGGGAACCTTAAAATTATGGCATCTTACAGCAGCTCCCCTGGCATTTGCCAGAATCTACAGATTGCCAGTGCGGGCCTGCCCAGAGAAGAAGTTAAAGAATTACTATAAAAGAGTTCTATAAAGAGTCTATATCATACTGTAAGGTAATTAGGTTTCCCTGTGAGATTGCTGTGGCTTTTAATTGGAGAAGAAACAGTATAAATGAATTGTACAAATAGCATTGTGCCAACTAAAGTTAGTTTCAAGGAGGGGGTTGTAGTAGGACAATCCTTCCTTGGATGCAAGGTGTATCAGTGGTTGCAGAATGATAATAGCTAGGCAGCACTAGTTGATATGCAGTAAAATTAAATCTGTGTTGGGGACCCCATAGTGTTCTGCAAATAAAGGCAACTAATTGAGCTCCCCCTTCGCTCTTTGCCCGCTGGTCATCTCACTTCATGAAGACAGTGGCCTTTCTGCAAACAGGGCTAGACTCTATTACCAGGCTCCATCTTTCTCCTCCACTTCAGTCAAATGCTGACATTGAAAGTATGACAACAATTTTTAATTTTGATTCTGCCCCCTCCCTCCATTTAATTATGTCCCTGGGTATTATTTTGGTTTCTAAAATAACAGACTATCAGGAGTTCATTAAAAAAAATGCTGGAAGTTACTCTGCATTAAAGCCTTGGTCTCCTTTACATTTTTTTGTGTGTCTGCAGGTGACACTTTGATTGAAGCTAAAATTAATAAATCAACTGTAAAGCTCACACCTACAGCTCACAGCAGGCCCTGGAAACTTGTTTATAAAGGAAGCTTTATGCCGTTGTATAGTGAAGGAATAAATTACAGAAGCACTTGTTGCCCTCCAGCTGAAATTTGCTGTCCTGGACTTTGTGTACTAGTTTGTTGCTGTGGCAGGTGACATTGTTTTAATCCCTTTCTGGACCAGCACAGAATTCTAATGAGCCTGGTTTAACCGTTTCACTAGCCACTTCCTTGTAAAGTACTTCACTAGGGTTAGGCTTGATGCTGCTTCTTGTATGTGAAAATCCAAATGCAAAATATTTCATTTATTATTATGGGGATTTCCCAATAAATAAATTATCCATATTTCATCCAAGGGTTCCCTATATTCCCCCAGCAGTGTAAAGGTGGCCATACACGGGCCGATTGTAGCTGCCAATATCAGTCCCTTGGACCGCTTCGGCAGCTTATCGGCCCGTATAGGGGCAGCAACGAGCAGCATGCCCGACCGATATCTGGCCTGAAATTGGCCAGATATCGATCGGGCAGGTAAAAGATTTAGTCGTATCGGACTGCATGGGCTTGTTAATGCTTTCACGTACCGATTGCCCCATTGCCGCCATTATAATTCTATCGTTAGGCCCGAGGGCCAAACGATCGAATTAGCCTACATTTTCCCCGATATCGCCCACTCGTAGGTGGGGATATCGGGAGAAGATCCGGATCTTCACATGTATGGGCACCTTAAATTTATATTCATGTTTATATTCTATATCTATCTATATATCTATTTTCTGTGCTTTATACATTTTTATACACTTTTTCTGCAGTCAGCTAGGTGCAAGCATTAAAAAAAGCAGAAAATAGAATATACAGGTATAGGATCCATTATCTGGAAACCTATTCTACAGGAAGCTCTGAAATACATGAAGGCCAATTCCCTTAGACTCAATTTTAATAAAATAATTCACATTTTTAAAAATTATTTACATTTGCAAGTAAAAGTATGATTGCAATCATCATGCCATTGCCATAGGGTACTTCCCTCTCTTTCTCATTTAATCTAAAGTAGACTTTAAAAGAACAGCAGTGCACAATGCATGGTTATTTTTTCACATGTCAGTATTATCATGTATACGGGCAAGACCACGTGGAACAGTTTCATATGTAATAAACACCTTGCATGTGTATTTTTATACAGGAATCATGCAGTTATTTACCAGTCTGTAATGGATATGGCGATTTGGGGTATATATACACAATATTTATAACCAGGAAAAAATGGTGGGCAGAACACCTAAACTGCTGCATGTGCCATTGCCCAAAGGGTGGCAGAAATAAGGGCTTCTTTATTAATGAAGCAGATTTTTTCCTCTTTTCAGTCCCTTTTTTTAGAGCTGCATAAAACTCTTTGTGCATGCATATGCAGATTTCACCTCTCATTCTTGCCGCTAATGAGCTTTCATTTAATCAGTTTGACAGTAGCCTTTATTCCTTTCACCTTACCTCAACAGACCAGGAATTGAAAGAACTGATTACTTAGAAAAACACTTCATTAACAGACACAGTATCAGAAACGGAAACTCGCTGACCATATATCTGCATGCTTCCTATCATTTAGGTTTTTAATGTAACTTTTTTAGTCTATGGTCTACGGTGGCTTTAAAACTGCAGATGTTGTCGTGTTGGCACTTTATTAGTCAGTCTTGGGACACATTATAGATTTGGTCCATGTTAATCAGCATTTGCTGAGTCCCTTCATACCTAGTCAAAAGCTTATCTGCCAGTGTATAGGCCCTCCCCAACTTCCTCCTTGATGGATATCTAACCATAAATTGGTAGATATCAGGCAGGTTTGAAAATCCCCCTGGGGCAAGGACCACATTGGAACATTGGTGCTGTTCTCTCCCATTGGCCTCCATTATAATGTGATCATTGGCCAGGGGGTCAAACAATTGGATCAACCCAAATTGGCCCAGAACGAAGGTGGCCAAATCAGGCAAAGATCCACTTATTTCACAATTTTGCTGGCCATACACCTGAATTAATTCAAATGTATAGACAGGTTTACAAAATGAAAGTAAATATCTTCTTGGTTGCTATGGGCAACTGCATGAATGCATCTGAGATCTCAGTTAGTACCTGAGCCTCACTGGCATTCCTTATCAGCAGTGGCAATTATTGTGAATAGAGGGCCAAGTTACAGACACCCCGGTCTTTGAGAACCAGTCTAGTCCAGGGTACTCTGTGCCTGCTTGCTTATTATTTTGTCCAACTGCTTTACAGGCAAGTGAAAAACACTTAAAAGAACCCCCACAATGATGCCCGTGTACCTTGTGCAGTGTCAGATTGGGATGCCAGAATACCTTAGACCATTTTCCAAACTATTTCCCTCATCTCTTCATTCAACCTTTTTATTCTCCCAGTCTGTTTTCTTTACATACTATAACCTGTCCTTTTATCTATTTTACCTCTTAGTACCCATACAGAAACTGTAAGGACCATGAAATAGGCCAAATGGTTAGGAGCAGGAGGGCCCACCGGCACTTTTGCCCACCAGTAGTTTTCCTGGGTCAGTCTGACACTCACTTCATTATTGTACAGTGGGATATACAAACTGTGTATCAGTAGTGTTACATAGCTTGTGTATAGCAAGAGGCACAATATATACATTTCTTACCTGCCATTGCCCCCCATGCCAGTTCTATAAACTACTGTTAGGGTATGTCAAATTATTAATGCCAGAAAACCACTGTTAAAAGTGGCATAATTCTGGTCTATTGTCTTGTGCTATGCATCAGGGAAATCAAAAACTCCAAATATTAAATCACATTTTTTACACCAGACTAACACTGTAATTTCTGCAACTCATTTACACCACCTCATACATTAACACATTTAAGTCAACAGGACAAAATGAGGTTATACAGTAAAAATCTCTGCTAAAAGCAGCTTTTTCTAGCTAATAACTCCTTTTACATTAGCATTAGCATTGCTCCCACCTTTATCGATATCTCCCACCTCACTGTAAGGGCGACAATGCATGGTCTATTCTAATGCCACTTTTTAATTTACACAGCTTTATAAATGTGGTCCTGGTTCTCCGGTGCATCCTGTGTAAGTAGGTGGGCAAAGATTTTAGCGGTTCCACGGTATCTGTGTATTTTTACATTTTCTCCTGGAAATGCAATTGCAAATTTCCAAGTAATTACTATGTGCCAGATTTTATGGAATAAGTCAATTCTTCCACAAGCCATTCTGTTGAACTTGCTGTCATCTGTGTTTTTGCTATTTTAAGAATGTAGGACAGGGTTAGGGATTAGTAAGAGTGTTCTCTTTTCTTCCTATCAGAGCTGCTTAGCAGTAATTAATCAGGACATTGGGTTTTGCACACTCTCTTCAGGTCATTTGCCTATGAGCAGTTCAAACCTTTCTATAAAGACATAACGCATATGTTTTTGGGTTCCTTTTTACGAGCAAAATTAAATTGGCCAGATGAATAATAGGCTGGTACAAGTGTTTTGCCCTCAGGCAAAGCTTTTTTCCCCCCCTTGTGTTGTCATCGCCTGAAGCAGCGCCCGTGCACTCGATCTGACTGGTGTTGCTCTGTCACATGACAATGATGTAGGAGCTGCTCTGTGTCGGCAGATCTGGATTTAGGGAATTACAGCAGATGTTTTGGGAAAAAAAAACAAAAAAAACAACAGTTTAGTGAAGTCTTTTTATCCCTCTTTTGGGAGCAAGCCCACTAAGTGAAAAGGATAGAAAAGAATGTTGCCTTTGATCATTTACATTTTAGGGTAGAAGGAAAAAGAAGTGCAGAGAGGCACGGATAAAGAAGGATGGAGAAAACAGGAGGGATAACTAGTTACACAACAAATAGAAGCATTGCCTTGCACATTTATAACATTTAAAATACATGTCTCTCTTGCCTCACATAGCTTTTACTGAAAATTACAAAAACAACATTACTACTAAATGGGGATCTGAATTGCCCTTAGTACTTAAATTGAACTGGATGTTTTAATTTAGTAATATATTTTAGCTAACATATAAAGGATATTATAGTCCATAACCATATACAGGTCATGAATCTCAGATGTGACTTCTAATATCCTCATATTTTTCAACAGGGGGTAAATATTACTGTTAGTTTGATATTGTGAGTAATTCATTGGTAGGGTTGGATTTTTATTTTAACAAGAAAAGGCTTATTAAGTTGACAGTACATTTTAGTGATACCTCTAAAGCAACAGCACTTGCTGAGTAGTCTTTCTAAACTGAAGATTGTAAGCTCCTTTGGGCAGGGATCTCTTCACCTCTTGTATTAGTTATTGATTACTTTATATGTTACTCTGTATGTCCAATGTATGAAACCCACTTATTGTACAGTGCTGCGGAATATGTTGGCGCTTTATAAATAAATGTTAATAATAATAATAACTCTGTAGAAATATTAACAGAGGGACCGAAGAGCTATTAGAGCCCTATTTAAAGCTGTTCTGAAATAGATTCTACATTTCCAGAAGGGGAAGTGCAGTAGTTGTTAAAGTAGTAAGAAATAAGATAGACATGGTTATATGGCATTGAAATCCTATGGTTTTAATGGCATTTCAACAATTGTAACCAAATTACCACTGGGTATTGAAAAATCCATAACTCATTCTTTTACCATGCCAAATATTTTGCATCTCTCTCCACAAAAGATAATGGGTAAAGTAAATTCAGAGCTGTCTTGGTTAAAGTTAAATGCTCTCTAAAACCTGGCCAAAGATGCTTATACCCCCCCCCCCCCCCTTCTACATTAGGATTGCAAGCTCTTTTGAGCAGGGCCCTCTTTGCCCCTTGTACCAGTTTTAAGTTGTGTATTTTTGTGTGTAATATTTGATGCATGTTAGCTTGGATACCTTGTATGGAGCAATGTGCGGTTTATTGTATTGATTTTTAGTACCCTGTTCTTTGCAAAGTGCTGATTCGGGACCATATATCCATGAAGGACAAATAGCAATGCTTTGTGAAGGGATCATACGAGTGACTGTGGAGTTTATTTACTTAACTATAGGAACCCACAATAGCCAATCAGCAGCTTCTGTATTTGTGATATTGGTGCAAATTTGCCCCTGTGTATGTAAACAACCCCCACATTTTGCAATTTATCATTTAGATTGAGATTGATGATGCAAAGCAAGATAAAATTGCTGCCATAGGCAGAAGACGTTGGCATGGAAATGAGATGGCTTTGAGTGTTTTACAGTTATGCCAGGGATTTTTATAGCATTATCACGGTGTGCTGCAAAATAGATCCAGGCTAATCATTGCTCATAAATATAGAAAGTTTGTTTGACTGCTCACTCATTATGGCTTTGTGCATCCACATTCAAACACAGTAATGTATCAGTCACACACTGTTCTGCCATCTTTTCTGCATTCAGTGTGTTTTTGCTTTTATTTCCTGCTCTGTCTGTATTTTGTCCAGTTTCCTCGTGTTACCAGACTCGGAATTTTGTCACGGAAAATGTTAAACGTCTCAACTCCTTTGTTGATGCAAATCTATGTCACTGATCTGAAGCTAAGTTAAAGTCTAAAGTGATCCCTGTCCGATGCAATAATACTAATCGCGCGCGTTTAAAAAATATGAGCAGACTTTTCATGTAGGGGGCACGGCATTTGTTTGAACACTTCTGTAGTAATTGGAAATGCAACAATTGTTTAAAAGTTGCATTGTCCCTGAAAAGATTTAGTGAGGGATGAAGAAATTTCTTGAACCTAAAGACATAATCTGGTGATCCAATTCTCCCCACTGTGTCCATTCCCGTGAAACTCCATTTACTTTCTCCTACCCATCAGTATCTCGCCACATCCCACCTACCCAATCCTCTAGGTTTCTCACATTCTCCCCCCCTTTTGTCTTTCCATTCTAAACAGAACAACAGGCAGGGTTCTGAAGGCAGGGAACATCAGGAGCTGGAAGAGAATAGTTAAGAAGAGGGTCAGAGTTCTGCCCCTACTGCCAACAGTTACTAGGGTTTGTGCTGCCCGGCTGAACAGTGTTCAAAGACTTTGCTGGGCTTTGTTCCACTGTGTAGGGATTAGGCCTGGCGGTCTGAGAATTTGCCTTCTAATTAAAAAGGATAAAAGATAGAAGTAGCATTAGACTAAAACATAGCAGTGACACTTCACAGGCTGCTTTTTAAGTCACAAGACAACGTAAGATGTTATGTCAGATGGTTTTATATCTTCTGTTTTGCACCGACCCAAAAATGGCAATACTGAAGCAGGAGAAACTGTTCCAAGTGAATTTTCTCTGAGACTATGAGGAATGCAGCATTGAGTGGGGTGGGAGTTACAAAATGAATTGTACGCATGATGTTTATTTTAAAATTATTTCTTAATTTGCAAAATATTTCAATATTTTATTGAAAGAAATAGCAGGAGGATTGATTGTCTTTTCATTATTCTGCCATTGCATGCTGCCGATTTGGGAACATGCAGCTCTCACTCAATGGTTTTAGGGATAACCTCTGTGGATGCTCAGCACTTAAGACATCAGAGTGCTCAGCCTACTGTATCATAAGGGTATTAAAGTGATTGCTTGTATAGGAGCTGCCAACAAGATTATACCAATCACTTGGGGTTTTTTCCTTAAAATGTGGGAAGTTTTGCCTGAAGACTTCTGTGCATGTAAAGCCTCTCTCTCTGTCTCTCTCAGCTCAGATTGCAGTCAGATATAAAGGAATGTCCTTTGGTTCTCACACAGCTCATGTTACGTCATGAAGCAAGAAGGCTAATTTCTAATTGTTCTTTCCTTTTTTAAAGACTTTATGGATGATATAATGTTGCATGTACACAAATTGCTGTTTTTATTTTGCATTTGGAAGTTGAATCACACAGAAATATGTAAGTGGTTAAGTGATCACTGTTTAACATGTTTTACAAAATAGATGATAGATAGATAGATGATAGATAGATAGATAGATAGATAGATAGATGATAGATAGATAGATAGATAGATGATAGAGCACACTATTAATGCTCACAAACAAACATAGGTAGATGCAACATACAATTTAACATCCATAAAATATCTACAGTATATCAATATTTCTTATTAAATTATTTTTTTAGTAGACTAAAGGTATGGAGATCCAAATTATGGGAAAAATCCCAGGTCCCGAGCATTCTGGATAACAGGTCCTATACCTGTACTACAATTGTAGCTAATGGTGTTGACAACTTAAAGCAAAATGGAAGCTCCAGTATAACGGAGCTCCAGTTTGTAGAAAAAGGAAATAGTCATTGTGCTCGGACACCTTGATTGTATTTTTTTGCACAGATTTTCATTTATAAGTAAATGATGACAGTGCTTTCACTTATATACCTTGTATATACAAAATCATGATCATCACGAGTAAAACAGAACACTGATATAGGCACACTGAGGGGGTAAACTTGCTGGTTAGTGCATCTCCGCTATTTCCCAAGTGTCTTGGCTTTTAAAGACTGCGTAATAATTTGTGTAAGAAGTATACTATTATTTCCACTTAAAGCCGTTAACCTGTATAAACTGTATTTAAATCTGTGGATTACACTTGACAATCCTTCAGGATTAAAAGGATTCACGTGTGACCTTAAGTTCAAAACATGATCAACTTTACAATATTTAAGTTGCCTTGGTGCATAGGGCACAAGTTATTATAGTCTGTTCATTAACCCAGGCCATTCTCTGGAGGCTGAGGATTTTCAAGTGCCATCAAGAGACCTAATGTGCAGAGATTTAAAACCTGTGGCTGGCCTGAGTTTACTGAACTACAGCTCCCAGAATTCCATAAGCTGAGGATGTTGCAGTTTATACTGAAGAGGGAGGGATAATGTGTGATAATTGTGTGTAAAATCTACCATATTCATTTCCATACTGAAGCAACAAATAAATTAATTGTAATTCATTGTAATTAAAATTAAATCTCAATTGAGGATCAGTGCACAGTTCTTATTATTGCATATGGGTGCTACTACTGCAGGCAGTATGAACAGCTTCCTTTTAGGGGATGCAAATTATGGCAAGGAACCAGCCTATCATGCAACTCTTCTTAATTCATTTTTTCCATTGTACAGGTATGGGACCTGTTATCCTGAATGCTTGGGACCTGGGGTTTTCCACAAAAGGGGTCTTTATGTAATTTGGATCTCCATACCTTAAGTCATTTAAACGTTAATTAAACCCAATAGGATTGCTTTGCCTTTAGTACAGACCGATTATATCTTGGTTAGGACCAAGTACAAGCTACTGTTTTATTAATACAAAGAAAAAGGAAATCATTTTTAAATTTGGAGTCTATGGGAGATGGCCTTTCTGTTATTCGGAACTTTCTAGATAATGAATCCCATACTTGTAGGAATAAATCTTTCCTTTTTAAAGGGTATAAAGGGGACCCATCTCGTACCTGAAGTAGGCTTATTTGTGCATCATGGCCTGTTAGTAAGGAAACCCTTGCCTAGATGTCTACAAAGTTCCAAACCCAGGCAGTCTATATGAGGTGTCTCATTGCACCTTGTCTTCAGAACAGCATCGGACTGGGTGTCTGAGGTTCCGGAGCTGCTGCCCCAAGGGCACTCACACTTACTCAGGGGCACCTACTCCCCCCACCACTGACCACTGGCCCACTACTAGCATTCTATCATACTAGCCCACGACTACTCTAGCAAATGAGAAAAAGCCAAATTCTGCATTTCTTTTGGATCTACGAGGAGAAACATGGCTAGAGCAAAAGTATGTCCAAAACATTCCATACACACAGAATATAATATGAATATAAGAAATATAATATGAATATAAAATGTATTATATACACACAGAATATGTAATATATGTATATAAATGAGCAGGGATTTGCACGATCAGGGCTAGGGGATGTATCCCCTTGTATCCCCTTGCACTCCTCCCTTTCTGCTGTCTCTTGCCATGGCAAATCCCAGATTTGTGTGTCTTTCATAGGAACGTCTCTTCCCCCAGCCCACACAGCATGAAACTTGTTACACATATTCCAACAGGATTCATTTCAGCATAATGAAGGGCTGAATGCATGTTGGGACATTTACATGATAGAGAATACACCACATTCATGCTATCTGTATTTTCTAAAGAATAATGTACCCTAAAGTTAAATGCATTGAGATATAGCACATGTATCCTTATAGTGTGTACCTTTAGCTGGTATGAAACTACTACTCCCAGTATCCTCACACAGCCTAAGGTATGCCATCTCACACTTGGATCATATCAATTATATATTATTAGGTTTATATATATATATATATTATATATACAGAGATGATGATGAATTTATGCAGTCTATTACACCGTTAAACATTTCATTTGATTCCTTTGGGCCATTCCAATTTGGGATGCCTGATCTAAGGGAATAAAATATTAGGAGCAGATTTTCACTACATTGAAATCTGTTACAGCAAATGCTTTGATTTCACAAGGGATAACAAGCAATAAGCATGGGAGTGTCTGTGTCCATTTGTTTTATTATAAAGTGCTGATACAGTATATTCCACATTCCTATTTAATAGAAGGGTGTATACACCAAATATACAGGTCATGTAGAAGCACCAACCAACACAGGAGAGCCCTGCTCATTTGAGTTTACAGTTGGTACATGCCAGGCGTGTGCTTTGTATCTAACCTCACTTTATCACTATTTTTTTTCTCCATTTAATATTGGAACATTTACAGCAGTGCGGAACGTACAGATGCAGAATGTCATATTTACTTGCGCTACATTTTCCTACCTCTCCTGTAATGATTTCTCAGTGTGTTAGAATAATGCTTGTTGAAAGATGTTAAGCTCTTTCAAGAATCACATTGAAAGAAGCAATCAATACAACAGCACCACTTGTGAGCGCTGAGTTTATCCTACAAACATTTGTCAGTAATAGACTAGCTTTTCATCTCCACTGATTTTTTTCCCTTCTACTTTTTAGTTGATTTCGGCACCCTCACCCCCATGTTATCATTAATGTAGGTGCATGGTAACAAGGGTTGTTGTGCAGAAATGGAGGGCAAGAAAAGGGCATTGGTAGCTCAGCTCCCAGTATCCCTCCTGAAACATTTTAGAACAGACAGAGGGCCAAAAAGTGGTTTTAAATTTTATTTCTTTGAATATTTCTAATTCATTTTTTTTTTTTTTTTTGGAATTTGTTTTTGGAATTCCACAGTGTCTGATACATAATATCAAACTGGCATGTTTCTAAATGAGAAGCACTGAGGTCCCTTCATTTCGGCAGCCCATGTCTCTGATTCGCCACTACCCATGCCAAAGTACTACTGCTTGCACATTTCCTTCATCTCTCATTGAGCCCTGTGAGGCCGCCAGCACATTCTTCAGCACAGGATTCAGTAGGCATGGTAACTGCTAACTGCTTCTTGATTGCAAGCTGTCCTAAGTGTTAGCCCCTAAATCTTGCTGCTAGGTTTTCTTTTGGTGACTTAAATGTGTTTGAGAGTTATCAACTCCATCTGTGTTGTTTGCAATAAATTGCTCCCTTAATTGAGGTACTGATGCATTGAACAAGCAGAGCATGTTCATCAAGCCTGTGAATCTTTACTGTTGATAACTGCCAGTACCCCAGGGCTACTCTAGATGATTGCTGTGTTGACTTTGCCTAATTGCAGGGGAGGAGTCAGCAAGGCAATGATGGGCGGCATTGAAGCCAGTGGGGAGGTTTGTGGAATGCTGGTATAAGCATGCAGAGCTAAACAAACTGGCTGTCAGGACTCTTCTTGTGTTATTAAAATTCTGGCAAACTAGTCCTCGGTGGTAAGGCCAAAGCACAATTCATATCACGCTGAATTCCTGACAGCGTTAATGGGTGGGGCTGGAAATTATATACACCAACGTATTATCAGCATTCTTTCTTTCTTCACTTTCTAAATACATTCTGTGCGTCTGTCTGTCTTTGGGTGTGCGTGCATTTTGAATACCTTCCAAGTGTCCATATTAAATATAGAACCACGTGACAATGGGATCTAACAGGAAGCAAAATGGCAAATAATGTACATTTAATCTAATAAACAGCCTTCTGTAAGGTGAGAAACATTTGCATTTTTCTCATGGACAATGAAATATATAGGGGAGAATCATTGTGAAAGAGTACAGTATATAACACCTGCAGAAAACATTAAAAAGCAGAAGCAGAGGGGTTTTTTTACTTTTGGAATTCCGCTCTTTTCCTTCTTTCTGCATTAAGTTGGACTCACCTGAATTCGTTTAATAGAAAACGTGGTTCCTTTAGTCGCCCTACTATAGTTCCAAGTATATCTCAGAAGCAGAAGCAGAGGGGTTTTTTTTACTTTTGGAATTCCGCCCTTTTCCTTCTTTCTGCATTAAGTTGGACTCACCTGAATTCATTTAATAGAAAACGTGGTTCCTTTAGTCGCCCTACTATAGTTCCAGGTATATCTCAGGCAGTAATTGCCATTATGGCTGCTCCCCCTTCTTCCATTCCATGCTCTTAGGTTGGCCTGACCCACAGTTTGGGAACCATTATACTAAAGCATTCTGTGATATGGACACACTACTTAAAGTTAGAATTATAATATTATTTATGTTTTTCACTGTATTAAATGGTAATGTGTAAAACACCCACAGTATATAGTATGTCTTTTGTCTTTGTTTACGGTATTTATTTTTGTTTTTCATGGGAGGCCCATCACTGATGGAAGACCCATCAAATGCCTTTTGTGCTCTAACCTAAAACCTACCACTGCTACACTGTATACATCATTTTTTTTCCACTCCTTGGCTGACCAATCCTAAGTCCTCTCGTCCCAGATACATTTGCACCCCCTGTATCCCTGATATTTATGCCATTGGCCTACTGCTTATCAAAACAGAGGCAGAGTCCACCATATTAATATTATCAAGAATATATCAGTGCTAAGATATCAGGAGGAACTTTAAGATAGAAGTCAGGTACATTAGACAATTCCTACAAATTCGAAAGTGATCTCTACCAACCAAACTGGCAGTAATCATTAAATAGAATGTAAAATAGTGCACAGCTAAATTAAAGTCCTGCATTTTCTATACACCGTGACAGCAAATCAAAGCAATTAATTAATTCTATGTAATTTGGTGCTCTTAATAATCATGACCTATCCTTGAAATATTTTTAAAAAACTTTGTGTTGCATTTCCAAGATTATTTATTATGCTTATTAGTTTAAAAAGTGATAGTGTTGTTTAATTATGCTCTACGTATACAGGAGGTGGCCATTATTGGACAATTTCTATAGTGCAACAAGCTCTTTCAAGTCTGTCAACCCAAACCCAATATAGTTTTCTGAGCAGCTCGGTGTAAAGGGCTGATGAAAATATCATGAACTGTAAGTGGTTGTTTTGTAAATAAATTATATATGAGATGAGGGATACGGTGACAGAGCATAGCTTTATAAAGCATGAGGCGCATAGGAGGAAAGAAACATGTCTAAAGGCAATCCGTGGCTTCTTGCTGTGACAGACAATTACACAAATACAACCTGTCAGGATAGATTTACTGTCTCATTTGGTGTGATTGTTTATCCTCTGAAACGTGTATCAATGAAATGTATATCATCTCGTGTGCAACTGATTTTTTTCCCATTTTAAAAACTTTAATATTTCAGCTTTCCTTTGGAAATTTGTAAGCTGTTTAATTCTGCTGGTTTGAATTGAATTTAAAATAATCTTATATATTGAACAGAGGTGTATGACAGGGATTAAATAAACGTGGATGTTATCAAAATAATAAAGAGTGAAGGTGTTGATAGAAACTGCCTTATCCCTAAGAGAATAAGATCAGTTTGATGGATGAATTTGGCAACTGTTAGCCCATGTGCAGAAGGTCGGCGACTGAGGCATGTCTGCCTACTCTGGCTGCCGATGGGTTAAATATTTGTGTGTCCAGGATCTTGTTTACCGCAGCTGAACACTCTGCAGAGATGAGCTGACTTCCTACTGTTTTTGTTTGCTCACAGGGAACAATTGACTCGCATACTGTAGTTTGCCACCTATTTCATCTGGAAAACTCACAAAGCACAATCGCCAGAAAATCAATGTCCACCAGCTGCATATCTGTGGCACAGGGACTGTGTGTGATCCTTTCCTAGCCAGTCCTTGGGATTTAAGGCTGGCTCAGCCTAGAGACACTGTCGACAAACCTACTAAGAATGTATTTTTTGAAAAGGGACACCTAGCATTTTTAAGAGACACACATAAGGTTTTATTCAGTATTTGTTTTAAAATATTAGCAAAGATTGGAAATACAAGTCATGTTAGTAGACTGAGCTGCGACCAGAGCCACCACAATATTTTCCTGCATAATTCTGCCTCAAAGGCATTGGTAAAGCCCATCTAGAATGTACAGTTAAGGTTGATCTTCAACCTGGAAGCCAAGGCAGAATAGGCATTGATCTAGGGTGCAAAACAATCGAAAAAATAACTAGATTTTACTGTCCTCTCCTGCTGTCCTGGTAAGTGGAAAAGTAAGTGTCGTGTGAACCAGTGGTAGGCATACTAGATAGTGGTAGATTGAAGACATTCATAATTAGCTCTAAAACATCAGTTTCTGGGGACCTTGAGATGAGAAGAAAAGGGATTTTATGTTCAGGTAGGCTTATGGGTATTATGTGACTTTTTGTCACCATAGAGGTTGTACTGGCTGATTCAGTAGATAATTTTGAGAAATAATTTGGGCAGATTGAAAAAAAGCATATAAGAGGTAATTTACTATTCCCCCAGGTAAAAGTGCAAGGACATTATGGGGCACACACTTGCTCATCTGTGGAGCACCTCTACATGGGAATATGGCTGTGCTGTGCACCTCACACTGGATAACAAATCACCTGCAAGGTGCACATTGTGTTATGCTCCAAAATTTGGTGAATGCTGGGTATGGTGCCCTGGTAGTAACAGTTCATTTGGCATACTAATGTTAGGAAGATTTTTTTCCCTGTTCTTAAATGCACCGGAGGCAGGTTTTGAAACTTCTTATTTATTTCCCTTCCCTAAAGCTGGCCATACACGTGGCGATCTCACGATGTTTCGTACGACCGTCGGTCGCACGAAACATCGTCAGATCCGCCACACACCATTCAGGGCTGAATCGGCAGGTAAGGAGGTAGAAACAATAGGATTTCTACCTCCTTCTGCCGATTCAGCTCTGAAGGTAGAATTTTGGTCAGGCGCCTTCTATGGCGCCCGATCAAAATTTTCTAACTTGGCCGATCGGCGAGCCGACCAATTTCAGCAGCTTCCTGCGATATCGGTCGGCTCGCTGACATGCCATACACGCACCGATTATCGTACGAAACGAGGTTTCGTACGATAATATCGGTGCGTGTATGGCCACCTTTAAGATACTGAATTGCATAAACACAGAATTAAGCTTATTGGTCGTGGGTGAACATAAGACCTACTAATTTGCCTTTACACCCTGCTTGCAAGGGCAACAGATGCAAAAGCCAGTGTTGTGTTTGGGCAATAACGTATTGCAGCTCACGTTTATTTGGAGGAGGCTAAAGTACATGCCTCTCAATGAAATGCAGCCTTTCACTCGGCTACTTTAATTAACCTGTGTTCCAGAGGATCCTTTACTTTTCATAGTATATTGTTTGCATTCACTTTTTCCCCCAAAGAAGTCAGTTGTTGTTGTTTTGTTGCTCCGTGGGTTGTAAGATTGTTCAGAATGTGACACTGATATTTAAAGCCTAAAATAGCATCTTGGCTGCGGATTCCTTTCCTTTGCTCTTTGGATAGACAGACCCTTGACTCCAAGAGCAGGTTACTATTACTTAGTTATTAGTGACTTAGTAATTAGCGACAAGAAGCCAATAAAGCTTTCATCTACAAAACAAAATAAAATCCCCAAACAAGCCCAAGAATGCAGTCATTCCATTCTAATTGACAAAATGCTTATCCTTCAAAGATTCAGTAAGAATACAGATGGAATGCTGAGTATTTGCAACTGCACTTCAGTCTGAATTGCAATATGGCTGAATGATATAATGGCTGGAATGTATTAGACTCCAGTGCTAAGCATCTTACTGAAATAATGAATGCTAAAACTAGTATTTATATACATCAGACTATTCTTACTGGTATGATACATTTTTTTTTGTGCTCACAAACTAGCTTAAATTGGTATTTAGGAGATAACTACTCCTTTTCAACAACCTTCAGCCTCATTTGGAACTCAAGCCAATTTTTCCCAACAGGAGCTAAAGGGCCAAGTTGCTGGACATTATCTACTATACAATAAGCCAACACCCACATTATATTTTGACTGTGGACATACAATTCTGCTTTTAAAACATTTTATTTTTGGTGTCATTTGTATATGCTTTCTCCAGCATCTTTAGACATTGTTATGAATATAATACTCACAACATTAAATTATTATGAAAGTTGCAAGATGTGTTATTACCACAGCTTTATAAACTCGGAATTAATGTCCTTTAGTTATATGGGGGCATAAGCAATACATGAGTAGCAGTTTGTGAGTATAGAACAGAATAGAATAGAGCAGTGAGTATAATTTGCAAAAATATCTAATTATATTAGTGTTGGACATTCCTTGTATGTGCATTTAAGAAGAATACTGGTGACATTTATTTTCATATATATATTTTTAATAAAGTTTCAACAAATGTGAAGATCTGAAACTATTAGGATAGGAGGTTTAAGTGACATAGGTTAGATGCCATTTCCTTTATTATTGGATAAACCCAGAGACATTTGCTCTGGTTCCTGTATTGATATCACAATATTGTAACCCAGGGATACATGAACCAGTTTTCATGCAGTTACATTGATGACCGATTTGTACCACGCCAATCAATTGGCCTCTTGGCTAGATTTAGACAATTAAATCACTGAAGATATGCAACCATATTCAGCTCCATGACCCTATATGGTGTATTAGTTTAGAAACTTTATAAGAGTTTTTATTTATATTTGTTTTTAGCTATATAGAGTAGACTATTTAAAGATTTGAATTGGGCTATATCGATTAATAAATTGTATTGCAATATGCTGATATAGGTAAATGCATTTTGTCCAAATTGAAAATTCTGTGCAAGAAATGAACCGAGAAATTGTAAGCGGCCCAGTGAATTACACAAAGTAGATCTAACACTAATAATTTCTGCCGCTAGTGTCCATAGGGTCAGTTTTAATAATATACTGTATGTTTGATGCATTCCATCAAGTGTAAAGGTGGCCATACACGGGCCGACTATAGCTGCCGATATCGGTCCCTTGGACCGATTCGGCAGATAATCGGCCCGTGTATGGGGAGAGCAGAGCGGCCTGGCCGACCGATATCTGGCCTGAAATTGGCCAGATCTCGATCGGCCAGGTTAGAAAATCTGGTCGGATCGGGGACCGCATCGGCTCGTTGATGCGGTCCCCGATCCGACTGCCCCATTGCCACCCACATAATCCGATCGTCTGGCCCCAGGGCCAAACGATCGGATTATTATTTTTTTTACCTAAATGGTCCCCGATATCGCCCACCCGTAGGTGGGGATATCGGGGGAAGATCCGCTCGCTTGGCGACATCGCCAAGCGAGCGGATCTGCTCGTGTATGGCCACCTTTAGCCAGAACATTATTGCTTCTGGGTTTTATGAATGAATGCATAATATTCAATATTTATATATTTAATGCAAATAATTAATGTATAATATACAATAAATTTAATGAATAGAACTAATCCATAATATTCAATATTTATAATAATTAATTGAATGTATTAGATATTCATTAGCACCATAATAAATATTTGCCTATTGGTAACTGGAAAGGATTGTATTCTTCTGCATGCCATAAGCTGTAGGTTTTGAGTACAAATGTATATAAAAATTGTCAGAATGAATATATGCAGTCATTTAAAGGAATGCCTTACATTGCATGTTACACTATTCTGTGTCCATATTCTGCATGATACAAACCAAGACATGGGTTGTTCTTTTGCTAATGGTATTATTTCCAGGTACTAGTTAATAGCACACAGTATGGCTCCTAGTCTGCTTATGTGGCCCTTGCATTATTGATAAGCTCTTTAAAAATGTAAATTCTAGCATGTAGGTGTGTAACTAAACACAGGGAGGTCTATGCTATCACCTTTGATAATTGTTTTCTTCTGTAAATAATAATTTATATGTAATAACAGCATAATAAACTGGGAATGTTCATTGTGCTCTAACTGGGCCATACAGTGTGCCTGTTTTATTGCTAAACATAGCTAGGACATCATCATTCTTGTTGACTCAGATCTTTTAGTTACACTTAATGAATATTAGCATGATTACAGCCAGCAGAAAGTGGGGATGAGACAGGGATGGAGAAAGAAGAAGACTAGTGGAACTCTTCTGATTCTGTACAAAAATGACTGAACAAGAAATCATTTATAAGGTAAAAAATAGCTTTACATTTAAGAGGCCAAGGTCAGGCCCAGACTGGCAATCTGTGGGTTCTGGCAAATGCCAGAGGGGCTGCTGTAAGATGCCATAGACAGTCACTATTTATTGGGCTGTTTGGGCCTCTGTGTACTTGAACTGCCAGGACCCAGTCCAACCGTTCATTGTCATGGTTTATGGCAGCGCTTTTATTACTGACCCTCTTGGTCCATGTGTAGGGAACGTGATGGTTTCTTTTGATCTCAGTTACATTCCCTTTTTCTATAATCATAGCCCCTTTACTCTGTAATATCCCTTTCCACTAAAATATACCCTTAATTTGTATTTACCATTTATGTATTAAAGAAATACTCACATATGTTTCTCCCATCTCACCGACTATTGCCAGGCCTGTAGAACACCTGGTGCCCAACTTTCTCATCTGGTTGTGCTCTTTCTGAAGCTGGCTATACATGGGCAGATTTAAGCTGCCAATTCAGCCCCTTCAGACCCAGTTGTAACTTGTCTGTGTATGGGGCAGGTATCTATCAGGCAGGTTTTAAAATCCCATTGAGTCAAGGATCACATGGGAGTGTTGGTGAGGTGCTCACCCAATGACCTGCTTTGGAGCCTAGTATGATCTGCTCGATATGGCCCAGCACATATTAGCACTGTATATTCAAGTACATGGGCAGCTTTTTTGTCTCCCTATATTTCTCCCTCTCTAAATATAGGTCTCCACACAAATTTTACTTATAAAACCCCATAACAAATGCAATGCATGTAACAAATAAACATCCAAGGATAGTGAATTGTCCTTTTCCAAAATACTGGAATACTGTTGGAAGTATATTCACAATAGCAAACTGGGTTAATATCACGGGCTGTTTGTCTCTGAAACCTATAAAGGGAAGGCAACAGTCCGTCTTTGAGGTCTGTTTTTATAGTCTCTGGTTAAGTGACAGACAAATCAATACAAGCATTTTTGATTTACCTGATTTCCCAAGAGAATATATCCTTTGTGTAAATGCCACAAATCCATTTTAATGATTCACTCCGGTACATGTGTCCTTTCATAAAGTCATTTACAATTATATCTGTCATTAACTCCACTTTGTTAACTTCCAACGGCAATGTCTGTCACTGCAAATGTAATTTCAAATAAACAGGTGAAGACAATTGGATGGGTCCATTAACATCCTCTGCAATGTCAACAGAGAATTATGGCGAGAATATAGATTGTATGTAGCGCCTTAAATATAATCTCCATGGTTCATGACTTCATGATTTCTGTTTAACCAGTGTTCAAAAGAAAAGAACAAGATATAATCTGTTTTATATATTTTTAGATTTCCTTAAAGGGGAAGTGTCATTGACAGGAATATGCAACCAAACAAACTGTAGCTTTTTTTTTTACATATGTTTTCAGTTATTTTTATAGTGAGATATAATTGGCTTAATATTTTACTTCCTCAAGAGAGAGATAACAGGTAAAAGCTGTCAGCATCTCACAGCGTCAGTTGTCGTTTGCAGCCAGAAAAAAAAGATTTGGTTGAGAAACAAACAAATACATTGCTAAAAATATCAGTGAGAAACAAAATCTGTTTTTCCTAATGAAAGAAAATGTTATTCTAAGCAACTTTCCAATATATCTTAATTCATTTTCTGGGTCATTTTAAACTGCTTTGTACAGGTATGGGATCCATTATCCGGGAACCCATTATCTGGATAGCCCCAAATAATGGGAAGGAACTTTAATCAAATAATTTACATTTTTAAAAATGATTTCCTTTTTCTTTGAAATAATAGTAATACAGTAGCTTGTACTTGATAGTAACTAAGCTGCTTGAATCCATATTGGTCCCAAAACAATCCTATTGGGTTTATTTAAAGTTGAAATTATTTTTAGCAGACTTAAGGTATTGTGATCTAAATTACAGAATGATCCCTTATATGGAAAAGCCCAGGTCCGGAGCATTCCACAAGCAGTAATTCAAAGCACTCATTCCTGGCTGGGACTCTTAATAATGTATCAGAAGTCGTTTCTTCTCCTGTTCTGTTAATCAGCTGGCTTCTGCCACATGGAATGAGGGACCAGAACAGAAAGATACATAATGCACATGTTGCGTTTTAATAGCTATTAAATAAATATCTTTCCAACCATTCAACATTTGTAATAAATGTATATTGTAAGTTTGCCTGACATTATGGAAAAACAGTTTTGGGGTGAAGAGCAGATTTTTTTAAACAGTAGTTAAGGATACTTGGTAATTGGCTGCTAGGTAATTAGACCCTAGCCACCCAATAACAGTTGAAATTCCAAGTCTGAGCACTGCAGAACAACAAAATGTAAACATTTTAAAAACCACAAAAAAAATAAAAGGATTTTTAGATGAACTATATCTTAAATACAACAGCATTTATAAAGAACTGTTACTATCAAAGCTGCAAAGGCAGTTTGCCCGTACAGTGCCCTGTTTGTACTTCTTGATTGATGGAACTAATCTTCATAAATATACATTTTAATAAGTAGTTGAAGTTTTATTCATTTACATGTTACAGCAAATGCCAGAATTCCACACAAGTCTGGGATAATTTTGAAAAAAAAATGTTAATTTCCATGTGACATTTTTATATTGGGAGTCGGTTGAGAAAACACATCTTTAAATAGTGCAGATTTTTATACTAGAAATGATAAATGGCTGTTATGCTTAATATGCTCGCTGGTAGTCTGAATCCATGGGAGCTGTAATGTAATGTATTAGCTGCTTGTCCAGTATGCGACTATGCCCAGCAGGTACAGAATCGAACGTACAATAATTATACGTTATTTACGTATTTATTTTTCTCCAAAGTTCTGCTCTAAAAATCAAAGTATTTCAGAAGATTTTGTTTTTGTAGATCTTGAATTCCATGTCCATTTCCCCAGTCTTTGGACAAGAATCATAGGACTCAGACATCAAGCTGTGGGAGAGACTATTTGTTCCATGAAGTAGCATCTGGCCTGTTGGCAAACTGAGAGCACAGTTGAATTGGTGACTTTTGGAGGAGAATTTAAGTTTCTCACATGGTTGTGCTGAACACAGGCGGCCAATAACTGCCATATGTAGGGCTTCAATTCTCTTTTTTGCTGTTCCATTTAAAACAATGAAATATGCTATCTTGAAATGCAACAACAATAACCAAATAAAACTGTGAAAGTCAAATCGCATTAATATACACACACACATTTACTATAAGATACTATATTTGTATTTACTATACGATACAATATTAGTATTATATACGATACAATATTAATATTATTATTACTGTGATGCTTCCCCAATTAATATTTACAATGAAACAGACCTACAAGAAAAAGGCAGGGTGAAGCAGACCTAGAAACATCTATGAAAGTCCCATTTTCTTTTAGCACAGATGGTTCTATTATTTATTTACTCTTGATACATAATAGAGCCCAATACCCAATGGAACTGCATCAAATACAACTAGTAAGTGTCCTGGTGTAATATCAAAAATATTCCTGGGTTTTTATAACTTTGAATAAATATATTTATCAAGTTTAGATACATTTAGGTTATCAGCCCCCCAAAAAAACACTTGTTATAGACATTTTGAGTTTAAAAAGCCTGATAAAAATTCTAGGTTTCCCATCCTGACACCAGAAGTATCAGAAGGTCTATATTGGAAGCAAAAGACTTTAAGCTTAAAGCATTTTTGTAGGTTGCCTCCCTTTTTGTCTTAACATTTAGTTCAGCGGTATATATATTGCAGGTCAATAGTTCTAGTGTGTATATTCTAATCTTGTATAATTACTTTGAACACTTAAACAATAATAAAAAAATAAATAAACATCAAATATAGCTCCATGGTGTTTCCTAATGTACCCAGCAGACTGGGGTTGCTAAGAGGGTTTATTCCAAATCTTTACACTGGAGTAAAACTTGTATAAAAGGTAAAAACGACATTTAGGGTAATGATTTGGTGTTTTTTCAAAGAACTAAGAATGTAAAGTAGCCTGCTGTTAGTTGGAAATGTACAAGTTAAGCAGACTGGCACTCTTATTAAATAAGGATTATAAATATGGGTGGGGTGAAAGTGATGTGATGCCTTTAATTTTCTGTAGACTCCTGTGCCATCCAAGTTAAAAAATATAAACTGTAAAACTAGTGGTGGAGATGGCCATTAGGTTTTACAGTCACATGTTATTAAGCTGCCTGCTCTCATCTTCCTCTACTAGATGTATTTATCTTCCCTACGAGGCAGCTTGTATCATGATTAAAATACGGAATGAGATATAAAGAGCATTCATTGTTATATTAGAATGTTAAAGGAACAGTAACACCAAAAAATGAAAGAGCTTTAAAGTAATACAAATATAATGCACTGTTGCCCTGCACTGGTAAAACTGGTGTGTTTGCTACAGTAACACTACTATAATTTATATAATAAGCTGCTGTGTAGCCACGGGGGCAGCCATTCAAGCTGGAAAAAAGGAGAAAAGGCACAGGTTACATAGCAGATAACAGATACGCTCTGTAGAATACAATAGTGTTTTATCTGTTATCTGCTATGTGCCTGTGCCTTTTCTCCTTTAAATGGCTGCCTCCATGGCTACATAGCAGCTTATTTATATAAATTATAGTAGACTTTCTAAAGTAAACACACAACTTTTACCAGTGCAGGGCAGCAGCACATTATATTTTAGTTACTTTTATACACTTTCATTTTTTGGTGTTACTGTTCCTTTAAACTTGACACCCACTTTGTCAAGGCAATTTGAGCCTCTCCTAGCAACAATTAATTTGGTTAGAAACCCCTATTTGTATGATATGTTATTAGATCTTAATACCACTGTAAAGTTTGAAAATTCGTTTAAGCTGATGAGTTTGCAAATATGCTGATTATAAAGGAAATAACTCATTTAGCATATGGAATGGCAACTCCAATTGCTTTTCCTGAAAAAAGACACATCCAAGAAGCTTGGCAAAGGTAGAAAGAGGACTTTTTCATCACATGCTGTGAAAAGTACCAATACAATGAAATGTTAAAAATAAAAATTCAATAATATTTTTTTTTAAAAATGACCCCAGTTCTAATGTTTCCCTGGCTCATGAGCAGGCTTTGCAGTTGGGTACTTAAATATCTGTGTTACACAACCTTGTAAGTTTCTGCAAGTTTAGGCAAGTTGGGAAATTTGCATTGTTCTGGTACCGGCTGTATTGGAACACACTGTGCCACTGCGGGTGAGGACAAACTTTGAGCTAAATAAATAGACTCATTTGCAAAAAGAAAATGAGGTGGGGTTGAAAGAATGCAAAAACACAATAACATCAGCACTCACTTTGTAATAAAAATAAAAAATATATTTGAAAAGTGGTTCCATTAATGCACTCCTAAGAAAAAATAAAACTAACCTAACTCCATGGTTATACCTTATATATCTAATGGAAATTAAAACTGTTCATATGCAAACCTACTAAATCTTGTAGAAACCATCATTAAATGAGTTGATATTTCTCTGGCCCTACCAGCATTGGGTCTCTGCTTGAACAAAATTTTCAAACAATTTCCTGCAGTAGCAAGGCCAGCTATTCTCTGGGCTCTGTGTAAATAAGGCACAATGCTATAATCAAGTATACACAGAGCAATATGTGTCCTGTTTATGGTAATCTACTACAGGTATAGGATCCGTTATCTGGAAACACATTATCCAGAAGGCTATGAATAACAGCAAGGCCATTTCCCATAGAGTCCATTTTAAGCAAACGATTCAAATTTTTATAAGTCATTTCTTTTTTTGCTGTAATAATAAAACAGTACCTTGTACTTGATCTCAACTAAGATAAAATGAATCCATAATGTTTAAATGACTTAACTTATGGTGATTTAAATTACAGAAAGATTCCTTATCCATAATACCCCAGGTCCCGAGCATTCCTGATAATAGATCCTATACCTGTGGTATTATCTAGTTCCTTTGAGGATCCCTCCCCTTTAGGTTAAAATGTGACCACACTAATAAAATTAACGTTTGCACGGGAAGGTAGTAAGGTTCTGGATGAAATAAAAATAAGCAGTAGGGATGCCAAGTAGCTCTCTCTACATAAACACAGTTCAATTTTTTACATTATAGTAAAATTAAAATGTCACACAAATAAGAATCAAAGAGCCCAGGACCTCCAATATTCTTTGGTCTATAGACTTAGTTGAAGATACAATTAGACTTAAAGATATAGTTGTTGCTTAGTACTGTAATTGAGCAGATTTAAATGCATGGAAAAGGAAATCTAAGCAGTCTACTAAAATGCATTGGAATGCACAGTAACTACGTAACTACTAATCATACACAAATTGAACTACACGTTTTCTCTTTCTTCCCTTGTGACTGTATTCTCCTTTTCCAGTTCTTAGCTACAATATCAATTCAACATTAGAACCATAGAACATGAGAAGTGATAAGTGAAACTGCTTTGATGGAAAATTTGTGAAATTTTGACAAATCAATGCTCATTTTCTTCTCACTGACAAAATGTAAATTTCAAGCAAAACAATTTGCTGTTATGTTACAGTTCTTTACATGAGTTTTCTGTAAGGTCACAATTAAGGTATTATCTGGAGGCTTGTTGAGCTATTTTTGTTACAAATGTGTGCTTATTTTTTAGCCCATCAAGGGTTAAATGCATCTACATTAACATACTTGGAATCTCTTGGATTTACCATGAAGAAGTTGCCATAGAAGACATACTGTAGTTATTTCTCTTTAACACTGGCTTCTCTCACAGGCCGTCCCCCTCCTTCATTGGCTCAGTGTTCAAATGTAAAAATTCTTTTATATAGAAGAATAATAATAAATATCATTGCAGATGAGTTAGGATCTCCTGGTAATAATATATATATAAATTCATTATGACCACTAGAGCAGCAAATAGGGAAAGGAATGTAAGGAGTTCTACATCTTTTAAAAGGCAATGTGAGTGAAGCATTCACTTTCTATATCAAGGCCACTCATATTATTTTTAGAGAGAACAAAAAGTTTACAGTAAAAAAAAAAGTACCCCCAACGTTCATCAGAGCAGTGTGGGCAGTTTCTAGAATTTTAAATCCTCTCACAATGCAGAATTAGTAATGGCTGCAGATGGGGTTTAAAGAATCTACATATTATGTTGGTTAGAGTTTTTCTGTGATAGTTGTGTGTAAGCAGAGTTTAATTATCCCAAAATATTAAACTTCTGAGGATCCTTCTCAGCCAATCAATTCTAGACCAAGCTATTATCATTGCTACATTGTCTCACATGCACAACATATCCCTTGGTAAGCACTTGATAAAGATCTTCACAGAGAGCAACTGTGATATGTATGATGATGCTGTCATCAGCCTTTCAGAGAAGAGCAAATGGCACCTATTCTAGAAGAAACCATAGTCCCTGCCTGTGGCAGACAGAATAGATAAATGGAGCATACTTCAGATCAATTATATCAAGACCCATACATGGAATTAGGTCCAGGTTGGAGGAAAGTTAGGTTTAGTCGGGAATATGCCCACCACCTCCCCTCCCATACTCCCATTAGTAAGGAAATACTATCCTACTTAAAAAAAAAAAGTTCTTTTATAGAAAAATGTTGGGATTTTCTCCTGAATTACTGGTTCTATTCAAGAAGTCAAGTATTTGCTTCCATTCATTGTCTTAAGCAAGACATTAACCATAGCAACTACAAAAATACAATGGAAGACAAAATAAATGACATTAGTAAGTGCCCAGAGGATCCCAGGTATCTGCCATTTCAAAGAATATGAAATATGGAAGAGAACTACTAAAATATGAAAAATAAACTGATTTCTGACAGACAATTTATTACTACTCTGCTAGAATAGATGTGATATGGTTAATAATACTAACTACAATTTACATGAGGTGGCCTATTTTTACGCTTGGTCTGTCTGTATTCAGTGCCCTGCTGGAACTGTTCCGCTCATATCTCTCTCTGAATGTTGATTTGTGGGAAGGAACCTGGGTAGCGAGGTAGAGAACAGAAGCGCAGAGCAGATAAGAGAGGGATTCCATAGCAGCAAGATTAGGATCAGGTGTCATTTGGTTGGGTGAGTAATCTGAAAGGAATCATATTAAAGGAGACACCTCCTATCCCTGTACATGTTTCATATCTGGAGTTTATCTGCCGTTGTAAAACTTGAAGCACCTTAGAACTGCAGGATCTGTCAAATAAAGTATCAGCCAGAGAAGAGGCAGACTAGAATAATAAAAAAAAATATATCTATTTAGATACATATCCCAAGAAAGGTATTTCTCAATAGTAAAGAAAATATTAGAAGCCTTACAGACTTAAAAACATTGTGTAAATACCAATATCAAATATCAGATTAGTCGTGTTACGTTAACTCCTCACATGTATGAAAAGAGTTTCTTGTGGTGGCCAAAAAGATAAAGTGAAAGTAAAGATTCAAAGGAAGTTGCTTCTATTTCTTTCTATATAATGCAAATGAAAAATAAGTGGCCAAACAACAGTGGCTATAAAGGGTACAGTATTATCATAGTATTATCACATATGGGAGCCTGTTTATACATATAATTATGTAGGGCAGATATCAGCGAATTGAATTTCTGTGTAAACTTAGAGAAATAATAGGTCTTCCACTCGATCAACTAGCAGTTAGGCAGGTTTATTTCAGACAAAAACAGATGAGCTTAATAGACGTGTGTCTTTTTTCAACCTAAGTTACAATGCTAATTTCTGATTTGCGTTGTACTTCACAAAACATCCACAAAGTCTAATCTTATTACCATTTATATAAATGTGAATTTGGGGTTAATATATAAAAACTGGGTTAACTGTAAAGTAGAAAAAACAGGTGCAAAGCACCATGTATTTTGCACTTTGCTCTGTGCACCTATTCAGATTTAATAGTGCCCCCAGGCACAGTTATTTGCATACATCTAGAATAAAGTGTAAGATGTTGAGCCTCACTCTGCATAGGTTAGTGCCTATGTTCAGTGATGCTGTATTCAATTGGTGCAGGAGGAGGTTGGCAATAAAGGTTCCGTAGTTTGCGTGCTATTCAGAATTAACCAGCTGGATAGTGTCAGGGGAATGCAAAGCATTAGGGGCACTATACCTAACACCTTCTAATAGCAGGCAATAACTAACCCTTTTGCCTATGTGGGCTGCACTTTGCACCTTACACCAGATTATATATTTGGTGTAAGGTCAGATTGCTGCTTGTACCTACTACTAATAAAAGTGCTCCATTTATGGGCCATGAGAGACACAATTTTGTACCCCTTATTGCTCCTGCACCTGGGTCTATACCATTGGCATGGGAGCCCCCATTACCCTTTGGCGTGTCCCTGAAAATAACATATATAATATACAGTATAATGTCCTAAACAGAAATATATTGGAAAACAATGTTTGAAAGTCAATTTTTGCTTGTATAACGAAGTGTATTTCCTATGGTCAGGCAGTAGCTTTTGATCTTATGTGAGACCCACTGAGTGGAAACTAGTCTTAGAGTTTAGATCACAACAATGATATTTACTCATGTGACCTAGAAGGTATTTCAAGGTAGTGCACGGGATAGAAGTTGAATGCACTGCGAACCTGCCTCCTGGGGCAAATATTTGCCTGGACCTCCCATTCATTCATGTTCAGACCACCATCATTCTCCCAGCATTTACTGGGAGCCCATACAACTTGCCCAGTCACTGCATAGATTTGGCAAGCACATAAGGAATTCAGTTTTAAAAAAGTTCATGACCAGGTACGGACTGGAATTCAAAATAGGCCCTGGCATTTCAAGTACACAGAGGCCCAAATAGCCCACTCCACCCAAACAATGTAGGCCTCTATAAAAATATATTGCATAACCAGGCTCATATGTAAAACCCTGCTTCATCTAAATAAACCATTTTCATAAAAATATACTTTTAGTAGGATGTGCTATTGGGTACTCCTAAAGAGAAAATTGCCATTTTAAGAATTAAGGGCCACCCCCTGGGATCATAGGATTCACAGTGCACACAAACAAACCAAGGCACACATACATGCTAGGCCCCATCAGCCAATTAATGGACAGAGTTCTGTCTGCCACACTACTTCCTGTTACAGTTAGAGCTGCATTATTTCCTGTCAGGTGATCTCTGAGGGAGCACACAGCCCATCACTAAATGGTGGCTCAAGGGAAAGGATGTAAAAGGGCAATATTTACTGATATATATATATAAAGTATATACCAGTTTGGCGAGATGCTTTAATACGTCACTTAACATAATGTAAACTATATGTTTAGTGTTCATTCTGGGAGTATAGTTTTCATTTAACATCCCAAAAACAAAACCCCAGAAATCCACCTTGTGTGTGCACTCACAGACTGATGCCCTACCTGCACTTATAAGAAGAAGCAAATGGAAGAAACAGCTGATGAGCAGCACTAGCCCTTCTGCTTCGTATTATGCAAAAACTTTTATAAGACTACAGATTGACATTGATTTTTTGACAGTCAGTGGCACATTGATCTATCAATGAACAATTAAACCCCCAATTTGGCTTTCAACACTCTTTGTCCCTGGGACTCCCTATTGTAACAGCAGAGACATCAACACCAGTACCCATGTAAAAAAGTGTCAGACACTTAAGGACTAGTTTAGTCTGATGACTAGAAAGGAGGACTCTATCTATCTATCTATCTATCTATCTATCTATCCAGTTTTTAATTTGTCCTGGTCTTACAGATCTTTGAAGCTAATTTTATTCTCATTGTCTCCTTTATTGTCACAGTGACTTTTACACTAATGTCAAATGCAAAAAAAATCTCAGTCGGATACAAGTAGCTTTCTGCTCTCTAACTGAACTACAGCTCCCCTGACACAACCAACAATCCCCCAAACATAGCACTGAAAGGTGTAGATAGATGACCATTTTATACATGTGTCAAACAGTTGAACAAAATGTGTGGCTCTGTGGGAACTTGTGGCAGACTAGGCAAATTTGGAAGAAAAGGGTGGAATCACATAAGAAACAGATTTTACACAGTGTGCAGCCAAATTTCTGCCAGATTGTGCTCCTGCTCCACTCTAATGCTATTGTGACTGAGCGAAACTCACCCCCACACTTCTTTCTTTCCACTCTGCTAGAGAAAGCTACAGTAAAAGTAACGGAGAAACCCAGAATTTGGCACCAGAAATGAACCCACTGGCCAATCTACAAATGCTATTTGTGTTCTTAAAATGACCTGATGCTTGCACAATGCCTTTTGTGCTGCTTTACTGCATTCAGGGAACAGTGAGTGTCCAGTCACAGACAAATCCAGGGTGCAGCAAAATGCTCCTAGTAAAGCAAAATACCAATAAATTCTGCCTGGCACGTAATGGGTCCAAGACAGCAGTTATTGTTAAAAACGGTTGGAGAATAACAGGCAACACAAACATTTTATAACAATTTTTCCCAACTTGCAGCCCTTTTATAATTGTTAAACTACAACTGTTAGCACTCCCAACAGCTGGCAACTGCAAGGCTATAAATTGGGCAGTCCTATTTTGTATAAATATTGGAGACCCACAAAGTATGTTGCACCCAGTCACTCTGTAACTAAAGTTAAAATTTACTCTCCATGTATCTTTTTATTGTACAGGTATGGAATCTATTATCCAGAATGCTTGGGTTTTATAGATTAGTGATCTTTCCATAATTCAGATCTCCATACCATAAGCCTGCTAAAAACCATTTAAACATTAAATAAACCCTATAGAAATTTTTTGCCACCAATGTTGATTCGTTCACCTTAGTTAGGGTCAAGTACAAGGCACTGTTTTATTATGACAGAAAAAAAGGAAATTATTTTTAAAACTAAAATGATTCTATTATGCTGGACTCTATGGGAGATGGCCTGTATCTGGGGATTGCCTGTATTTGTTGTAAAAATGTATTTCTTGTGTTCCCTTGCAGTTTCCTTCCCTCTTATATCAGGGAAAAGGGGTGGAATCACACAAGAAGCAGATTCTACACAGTGTGCAGCCAAGTTTCTGGCAGATTGTACTCCTGCTACGCATCTCGCCACCATCCCTTAGTTCAAGTCATCCTGGCCTTCTTTAAAATCTTGTCCCCTTGAATTCCCTTGATATGTTATATCACTGCTTTATTTTCTCTATGCAGTTTAACATTGATAGGGACTTTATACATTTGCTGAAGTACAGAATGCTACAATACAATATTCCAATGAAATAAAAGGCAGCAAATTCTCATTGCATGTGTTGCCTGTCAGTGGGCTCTGGGGCTGAGTTTAATACACAGAATGTTGCTGGAGTCAGTAGCAAACACATACAGGAGACATAGGCATATCATGGTCTCCTTTTGTGCCTTAGATGCAGGTACCTATAGTGGGCCATTGACGGCATTGTGGCCATAAGTAGCAGTACCTTTCCCAGGACTCACAAGCAGTGCATGATACTCAATAGCACCCTGTGTCTGTAATTCCCTATAGGCAAGGTAGTTCCAACCTGCTGGGGGGGAGGGGGTTAACACAATAGCCAGAGGACCATAGATTGGATATAATCGCTATAGACACAGCAAACTAAAGCTGTTCAGCATTAACCACCAACAAAGGTCAAAAACAATAAAACATAAAAAAAAGTTTTCTATAAATATTTAATTTAAAACATTTCATCAAAGCACTGATACATTATAGTTAGTTATAGTTACACCTGAGATGCATTAAAGAGCCAGTGCTAGACTTATGCTCAGTTAAAGGGGATGGTTTATTGGAACTTTCTCTTTCTGTAGCATACATGAAGGGTAACAGCAAATACTTGTTCCAAATCACTTGTGTATGTGCCGCACAACCCTTTGGACAGTCAAATCCCCATTCATCTTATGTTGCTGCCAGGAAAATGCACTAAAACTGCAATGAATTCACCTATGTCATATTATTTTAACATGAAAAGCATGAAAAGCAGTAAATATTTGATTTCAGCCTAAATGCCCTGCCAATCAAAGTCACTAAAAGAGAAAGGATGAGCATCTGAAATAGAGATCCAAACCTATCACTTCATAAGCAATGTTAATGACAAATGGGAATTATATGGAGAATTCACTTCATACCTTGCATGGCTGTCATTTCTTGCTAGACACAATCCATAATGAGGTACAATTGATCTCCACCCAAGAAACAAATTTTGACATAATGAAAGAACCTTCTAATGTACACTGATTAAACATTGTGTAAATGTAATAAAGCTTAAAGCAGTTTATCCCTTTTTGTTTTATGGTTCTAACTCTTGTAACAATATAGCAAAAGTCAGTTCCCCTTCAGGACTTGTAATGAATATTCTCTGCTACATTGTTGCAGGAGCCAGAGCCAGCAGTGCAGAATATAAACAGTCAGGCAGACACTTTCAAAACCAGTTACACTAAAATCACATAATTATACAAATTGTTTTATTATTGTATAAAGGATCCTTAGGATCCATTATCTGGAATAGGTGGGACCTGGGGTTTTCCACATAAGGTATATTTCTGTAAACTGAATCTCCATACCCTGTCTACTTAAAAAAACAAACATTTAAACATTAAGTCCAATAGCATTGTTTTGCCACCAATTTGGATTCAGTAAGCTCAGTTACTATCAAATACAAGGTACTGTTTCATTATTACAGAAAAAAAGGAAATTATTTTTTAAAATTATATTTATTTGCTTAAATTGTTGCATATGAAAGATGACCTTTTGGTAATTCGGGGCTTTCTGGATAACCGGTGTCTGGATAAGGGATCCCATCCCTGTATTATAAAGTTTCTTAGAATGGCACTTTCATTAGCAAAAATTGTTTTTGAGTGCAGAACCTTAGTATTAGTGCAGAACCTTACTTATTAGTGCAGAACCTTACTTATTAGTGCAGAACCTTACTCATTAGTGCAGAACCTTACTTATTAGTGCAGAACCTTACTTATTAGTACAGTACTTTACTTATTAGTGCAGAACCTTACTCATTAGTGCAGAACCTTACTTATTAGTGTAGAACCTAACTTATTAGTGCAGAACCTTACTCATTAGTGCAGAACCTTACTTATTAGTGTAGAACCTAACTTATTAGTGCAGAACCTTACTTATTAGTGCAGAACCTTACTTATTAGTGTAGAACCTAACTTATTAGTGCAGAACCTTACTTATTAGTGCAGAAACTAACTTATTAGTGTAGAACCTTACTTATTAGTGCAGGACCTTACTTATTAGTGCAGAACCTAATATATTAGTACAGAACCTTACTTATTAGTCCAGAACCATACTTATTAGTGCAGAACCTTACTTATTATTACAGAACTTAACTTATTAGTGCAGAACCTTACTTATTAGTGTAGAACTTTAATTATTAGACTGAATGAATCCATCTATTTTTGCACTTAGAACTCCAGGTTCCAGAGACATATGACAGTTGCTTGGAAAAGTAGACTACCACATTTCCAGCTGATTTCCCAATAGAAAGGGTGCCAGCACCCACTATAAATTGCACGCACTGTGCTCAAGATCACCCTTTGTACCATTGCCCTTACAGTAAGTTGTTTGGGAGCAACTTGTTATTCTGGTTCCCTAAACAGAGAGGGCAGCTCCAGCAATGTAATGTTAGGGTCACACTGGGCATTAGCTTGCAGCTTAGATATAAGAAGTATGTGTTTAGCTATACGTTTGTTAGTTTGAGGTAATTTGAATGTATATCTGTCCCTTTAAGGAGATGCAGCAGGGTGGAATCAAATGAATATCATGTTATAAACTGCTTGTACCTAAGGTGCAACCTAGGAAGGTGCAGACATAGCATCATGTGACTATAAGAAACAGAGTAATACCCCCCCCCCCCCTTGCTGTTCTCAGGCTGGAAGGCAGGTGGAGGATGGGGGGGGGAACAGGCAATTTCTCATGACTGACAAAATGCAATACTTCTGCTGAACTTTTCACAGGACCACCCCTGGGCTCAGTGACCCCCAAATAAAAACCTGCATGAGAGCAGTAAAGCATTACTTGGCCTCTCTGGTATTCTGAACCCTGTGCCCCATGTGCTAACTGAATTAGTGCATAATTACAGTACCCTGGTAGCTTATTTCTACTGTGCCTTTAATAGAAAAAAAATGAATTTTTTCCAATAAAAGCCTATCAGTCCCATCTCTGTGTCAGGGGCATTCTGGTCTCTGGTGGTCACATGATCCCCCTTCTCCCTGGGACCCTGGAATTTAAAGCTGGGCCACTTGTGAGAAGCAATTTCAGTGTCCAGAATAGAGTTGTTAAATGGTGAGGTGGGCTCCTCTGTGATGTCTTCTGTATTCTGGCTGATCCCAGGAAGTGAGATTTCTACCTGCTGCTTTTATTTTAACTGCTTAGAAAAGAGTAACTGGGAATAAATTCCTTTTTACCTCATACTGAACTTCTGCTTCATACACTGGAACTGTTAACTATATGGTGGCACTCTGAGCCAGGCTATGGCCAAGGGCCTTCTAACTATATACAAAGGGTATTACAGCCAACATGTTGGTTTGT